>NW_013666211.1:462985-465629 GCF_000517525.1 Limulus polyphemus
ATTCTGACTGAATCAGTAATGTAACAAAGTAGCTATACTGATTGAATCTGCAATGTAAAAAGTAGCTATTCTGACTGAATCAGTAATGTAACAAAGTAGCTATACTGATTGAATCTGCAATGTAAAAAGTAGCTATACTTACTGAATCAGTAATGTATAAAAGTAGCTGTACTGACTGAATCAGTAATGTAAAAAGTAGCTATACTGACTGAATCAGTAATGTAAAAAAGTAGCTATACTGACTGAATCTGTAATGTAAAAAAGTAGCTATACATAACTGAATCTTTCATGTCAAAAAAGTAGCTATACTGATTGAATCTGCAATGTAAAAAGTAGCTATACTGACTGAATCTGTGATGTAAAAAAGTAGCTATACTAACTGAATCTGTAATGTAAAAAGTAGCTATATATTAATGAATCTATAATGTAAAAAAGTACCTATACTGACTGAATCAGTGATATAAAAAGTACCATACTGACTGAATCAGTAATGTAAAAAAGTAGCTATACTGAATGAATCTAAAATGCAAAAAAATAGCTATACTAAATGAATCTATAACTTAAAAAAAAAGTAACTAAACCAATTGAGTCTATAATATAAAAAATGTAGCTAAACCTATTGAATCTATTATATATAAAAAAGTAGCTAAACTTATTGAATCTATAATATAAAAAAGTAGCTAAACCAACTGAATCTGTGACATAAAAGAAAAGTAGCTAAACTTATTGAATCTATAATATAAAAAAGTAGCTAAACCAACTGAATATGTGACATAAAAGAAAAGTAGCTATACTGAATGAATCTATAATGTAAAAGATATAGTTATATAGTGAGTTATGCCATCTATTTTATGGCCTGTGTTCATGCTTTCTTTATGAAACTGGCACTTAGCCAGTTTTTCTTTAGTTTCTATGTTTTAGTTAGTAATATGTTCATATCCTTTTTTGTTCAAATCTAATCAGCTACCCACAGAGAACTGATGGACTTGTCTTTTGACTCTTGTGATAGAGCTGTAGTAAACATAACTAATGCATATTTATGTCATAATCAACCTAAGTTATGCTTCTTACTACAATAGTATGTCCATTTACAAATGTTTAACCATTACAGTGGTTTAATGATTCCTTCTTAAAATCCAAGTAATGGCAGAGAGAAAGGTTTAGTATGTTTAGGACTATATAGATAGTAGAACAGAGCAAAATATTTGAGTTCAAGTGGTTTTTAACTTTTGTACATGCATTAACAAATTACATCTGTCAGTACAAACAAACTGAAACATTTTGAGGAACGTGGGAATAAAAATGGTTAGGTTTTACTTGAAAACACATATTTTGAATTTAAAATACCAAAACATTTCAAATATAAATCTTTACTTACAATTATGTTATAACAGGTAGTGAAACTCCTTCTAAATAGAGCCTGATTTCATAATAGAACCTTAGTGATGCTCCTGAATAGAATCTTAGAGACATTTTAGACAAGTAGTGATGCTCCCTCTGAATAGAACCTTGGAGACATTTTAGACAAGTAGTGATGCTCCCTCTGAATAGAATGTTAGAGACATTTTAGACAAGTAGTGATGCTCCCTCTGAATAGAACCTTAGAGACATTTTAGACAAGTAGTGATGCTCCCTCTGAATAGAACCTTAGAGACATTTTAGACAAGTAGTGATGCTCCCTCTGAATAGAACCTTAGAGACATTTTAGACAAGTAGTGATGCTCCCTCTGAATAGAACCTTAGAGACATTTTAGACAAGTAGTGATGCTCCCTCTGAATAGAAACTTTGAGACATTTTAAATAGAATCATAAACATGTTTTTGACAGATGGTGATACTCCTGAAGAAAACCTTAGACATGTTTTAGACAAGTAAGTACTGATACTCCATCTGAATAGAACCTAAGGGATATTTCTGACAAGTAGTGATACTCCATCTGAATAAAACCTTAGGAAAAGGTTTATTATTATTTTTTTTGTATTATGGGTGACTGTATGAATGTTATGATGTGTATCTCAAAATGTTGCATTATCTTATATTTCTAACGTTTTGATTTTATTTGGCTTTTATTATAACTGTGCTTTTAATTACCTGCAATCATTTATGAAGGAAACAAAAATATCATTATGCTCAATAATTTTTGCACATACAAATGTTATAATTGTATTTGAGGTTATGTGTCTTTCTCGCTTCAGTTTAGCAGTCTATTCAAAATGAAAGTTTTTTCTATCAGCTGATTTTTTAATTTTACCCTATTTTCTCTTTTAAGGAAATTAAAACAATGATAATGATTAGAAATATAAATTGTGTTAATTTCTGCATTTATTTTGAATCTAAATTCAGTTTAAATGCCTTTTAATTATACATTTAAATTTTTTTAATGCATAAGGTAGCATAGTTAATTATTGCTTTTACAGATCATTAAATTATATTTTATGCTCTGAAAGAACACATTTTCATTAAATCTCCACACTATCATTTACAAGATCATATATTGATCAGTTTTATGTATTAAATATTTAGTCCAGCTTTAGCAGTACAGGTTAGATGTAAAGATGTCAAGATGTTTTGCTCCTAAATATACACCTGGAAAAAAGTTAAGCACCCCCGTGTTTTTTTCAAGTGATTCAGATTCGACGTTCTTG
>NW_013666211.1:466629-467754 GCF_000517525.1 Limulus polyphemus
TGGATAATTCTGGATCAACTAGAGATCTACAAGGAGCGGGCTGAAGCACAACCTTCGTCTTGGAGGTGTTAATTGTAAGACCGAAATCGCCACATCCCCTTGCGAAGCAGTCGAGCTCCTGTTGCATCGTTTCTGCCGAAGTCGCACTCAGCACACAATCATCAGAAAACAACAGGTCTCTGATACTAGTCAAACGAACTTTTGTGCGCGCTTGCAAACGGCGAAGATTGAACAGCTTTACATCCATTCGATATCGCAGGTGTATTCCGCTCGGACCATCCCTGAAGGCGTCTGACAGCAATGCTGATAAATACATACTAAACAGTGTTGGTGCCAACCCGCAATCCTGCTTGACGCCACCGGACACAGGAAACTATGGATTCTTCTCCGTCACCGAGCACTCTTGCCATCATACCTTCATGGAACTGACGAACTACAGCGACGAACTTCGTGGGACAACCGAACTTGTGCATTATGCGCCAAAGCCCTTCTCTACATACCGTGTCGAAAGCTTTCGTCAGGTCCAGGAAAGTCATGTATAAGTCGCGGTGTTGCTCCTGGCATTTCTCTTGTATCTGCCGAGCAGTAAATATCATATCGGAAGTTCCACGTCCAGCACGAAAGCCACACTGACTTTCAGGGAGAAGACCTCTCTCAAGATGCTGCTGCAGACGGTACAACAACACGCGTGCCATTATTTTCTCGGCAATACATAGCAAGGAGATGCCTCGGTAATTGTCGCATGCGTGACGACTACCTTTACCTTTATAGATGCGGACGATGCTGGCATTCTTCAGTCGCTGAGGGATTTGCTCCGTGTCCCATATACTCTGGAATAGTTCAGTCAATTCCCGAATGAGAGCGTGTCCCCCGCATTTAAACACTTCTGTCGGAATACCGTACGATCCTGGAGCTTTCCCGCTTGACGTGCGGTGGATTGCTCCTTTCACTTCCTCTTCCGTTATAGGACGCGCGAGATTCTCATTGATATCTATTTGAGGTAGGCGGTCAATGGCCTCATTGTTTATAACGGATGGTCTGTTCAGAACGCCTTCAAAGTGTTCAACCCATCTATCTAGAACCTGCTTCCGGTTTACGAGGAGCCGGCTGCAATCTGAACTCAAC
>NW_013666211.1:468003-473397 GCF_000517525.1 Limulus polyphemus
CATGTATAAGTCGCGGTGTTGCTCCTGGCATTTCTCTTGTATCTGCCGAGCAGTAAATATCAGTTCCACGTCCAGCACGAACGCCACATTGACTTTCAGGGAAAAGATCTCTCTCAAGATGCTGCTGCAGACGGTTCAACCACACACGTGCCATTATTTTCCCGGCAATACATAGCAAGGAGATGCCTCGGTAATTGTCGCATGCGTGACGACTACCTTTACCTTTATAAATGCGGACGATGCTGGCATTCTTCAATCGCTGAGGGATTTGCTCCGTGTCCCATATACTCTGGAATAGTTCAGTCAATTCCCGAATGAGAGTGTGTCCTAGGCATT
Source organism: Limulus polyphemus (assembly GCF_000517525.1). Classification (NCBI taxonomy): domain Eukaryota; kingdom Metazoa; phylum Arthropoda; class Merostomata; order Xiphosura; family Limulidae; genus Limulus; species Limulus polyphemus. The sequence goes on from NW_013666211.1 coordinate 468,340, forward strand.
TAAACACTTCCGTCGGAATACCGTACGATCCTGGAGCTTTCCCGCTTGACGTGCGGTGGATTGCTCCTTTCACTTCCTCTTCCGTTATAGGACGCGCGAGATTCTCATTGATATCTATTTGAGGTAGGCGGTCAATGGCCTCATTGTTTATAACGGATGGTCTGTTCAGAACGCCTTCAAAGTGTTCAACCCATCTATCTAGAACCTGCTTCCGGTTTACGAGGAGCCGGCTGCAATCTGAACTCAACAGTGGGAGCAAGGTAGCACACTTGAGTCCATAAACCGTTTTCAATGATTCATAGAAGCGCTTGCTGTCATTCTGGTCGGCGTAGCTTTGGATTTCCTCAGCTTTGGCACCGTACCATGCATCTTGCATCTGTCTCAGATCCTTTTGCACCTTCCCCTTGGCATTTGCAAAAGTCGCTTTCTTGGACTCCGAAGCAGGATCATTCTGGTAAACCATAAAGGCCTGATGCTTCTCGGTTAGCAGATCCTGGATCTTTTTGTCACTCTCGTCAAACCAATCCTGGTGTTAAGTATGTCAGGTTTGGACAAGGTGGAGATTTTCATCTGCAGCCAAAAATAACTTTCTGTCTTTAGTATCAAATTGAGAAAATGTGTGTGTGTGTGTGTGACTGTAACAACTACACAGTGAAGCCATAAGTATACCAGAAAGTAGCAAACTGAAGTTAAATGTCTGTCTGCAGTAAACACAGTGAAGCCATAAGTATACTAGAAAGTAGCACACTGAAGTCACTGAACTAACTGTAGTAACACACAATACCTCTGATCAGAAATCTTGTACTGTAAGAAAATATCAATAGAATACGATGTGTAATAAAAATTTTAAACAATTTGAAAGTTAAATTGTTAAAAATATATAAATCATGATTCACTCAGTAACAGTTACATACCATATTACAGAAAACAACCTTTTCATTTTTGTTCAGTTAAAAATTTATATTTTAATTTTGCAAATAAGAAAAATATATCTTTTTTAGCAAAAATGTTCATATATTTTAAAGAGTATTCTATTTGTTTTTACATGCAATGTTCTGCAGTTGTTGGTTAAGTTAAAGTTTGCTATTCTGTCTTGCAGTAATATACAACTTTCTTGATTTTTAGTTTTTAAACTATGGTTGTTTGTTTTTCCCCTTTATTTTGTACTCATCATGATCCATTTTTGTACACTGGCTTTGTTACAATTCTCAGTTTGGAGATATGTCCAGTTTTCGGACTGACTTTGTTAGGCAATACTCCTGAGAGTTCATAAGTTATTTACTAATATTTTAATGTACATGGGAAGATTCCTAATTTTTGCTTTTACTAAAAAATTGTAGGTTTGAAAGTAAGTATTTTTCTGCAGAAGGATTGTCAGTTTAAGCCATCTTTAATGGTGCACTAGTTTTTCAGTACAGTGAAGTTACTTAATTATTATTTCATTGCAGGCTGATAATTTGACTAGTAATACTGACATAGAGTTTTAGAAGAGGGTTTGTTTGTTTATTTGTAATTAAGCACAAAGCTACACAATGGGCTATCTGTGCTCTGCCCACCACGAGTATCGAATAGCGTTGTAAGTCTGCAGACTGTGCCACTGGGGAGCCGGAAGAGGGTTTAATGAAAATATAATGATAATTGTTATATGTTTATTATGAACATTAGCACCTAGAAATATCACTGGTCTTCATAAAGTGTGCATGTGTGTGTGTGAAAGGTGGAACTGTGTTGAGAAATTTATGAAAGATGGAGTGGTTTTCGAACCTTTACCAAAGAGGTGAACACACATTTTCTGCTTTCAACAAAACACTTCATGCTTTTGTTTCAAGAACATATATGAATATTATAGCTATAATCCAATTACCCTTAGCTGCATGCCTGATCTGGTTGTTAGTTCATTGTTTAACTCTACATTACTACTCAAAGAAATTACTGGGATAGTATGACTTGAATTGTTAGAACTTGTGTCATTTCTTACACAAGGAAATGTATTTACTTACTTCTTAGGTGCATTCCATTCTATCATCATTTATGGTATTATATCTCTAATACAGAAAGCTCCTGTTAAAGTCATAAGGCAGAGACAGCAATAAAAATGAATTGAAATCAGGTTACAAATAAGTATATTGTCTGGCTAGGCCAAGTTTAGTGTGTGTGTGTGTGTGTATGACTACAAGTGAAGTTATGGAATAGTTTTATGTGTAAAGATTATACTTGATACAATATTTTCTTTTTGGCATGTTTTAGATAAAAAGACAGAATTGAAACAATGAGACAAGAAGTTTTATGACCACCATATCTAAGTTAGTTTCATGTTAGGATAAGATTTCTATATAAGTTGGGTAGAAAGAAAAAGCAATTGAAATCTATTAACAAGGTTATATTGTTCTTATGTTTTCTGAGTTTTCATATGAATGGGTAGGATGGATGTTAGGCAGTGAAACTCAAGATTTGATAGGAAGTTTCATTGATTTGAAGTTGATTTAAGTATGTTTTATTGTGTAAATATCAACATTGCATTTTGATTGTTGATTATATTAAGTTCCATAAACGTTAAGGTATGACAATCTTTGTGTTGATACCATAAAGATTACAAAGAATTATTTATTTACATTATTATAGGTTCTTTGCAGGTAGTTTGCTATACATATGATGTATTTGTATTATAATTTTTATGTTTTAGTCTTAAATATTGTTTCCATCTTTCATTTCTCATGTTTAGAAAACTTGGCTTGTGAAAAATGCTTTTTATGAAATTATGAAAGTATGATGTTAATTTTGTCTGAAATTACTGGTGTATAAGGTTAGCACTGATGAAAACATCATTAAAGTTTGGTATTATTCAATATACCATGTTTTTTAAAACTCTGGTATTTTTCAGATACATCTTTTTAATTTTCATGTATTTGTTTTATTTTTGTTGCTGACATCATCTTTGTTACATGTCATAACTTTTATATCGCAAAAATATATTTTTATCACTGTGAAATATATCATTAAGAACGTTTGGTGGAGTTGATTGTAATAATATATATTAGTATACAGCTATAGATAATATAGGAAAAGACAAAAAATATGGTGAAAGCTTGGTTTCAAATGTCAGATTAATAAAGTCTCCTTTATCTGCAATGTTCTGTTGTTCTCGGTTGAGCAGAGAAAGCCAAAGTCTGTATTGCATGTCTTTTCCGATAAACTTAAAATTGTAGATATTTTTTTAGCTATAAATCAATTAAAATTTGTAAATGCAACTGATTATTTTAATTTACAACTAATATCTCTTCTCACTTTTGATAGTGATGATTGTCATAGACCCTGTTGAGTCTTGATCAAAATGTCTGTATACATTTTAAAATGAGGTTTTCAGGAGTAACTTAAAGATTGTTCTTACCTGCAGAGTTCTTGCTCAAAATCAAGTGTTTCTTGTATGAAGTAATGCTTCTTCAGGTAAAAAAGATATTCACTCTACCATTGTTTCACTAATAATCTTTCTTCACAAATTAAATAACCATGTCTTAGATTCCAGATGTGTTCTTAGTTATTACTTAAAGGACTGATGATAAAACATGTGGGTCTCACCTTAACATAATAAATATATTATAGTATTTTAGATTAATGTTTTTCTGGTTTTGGTTTGGTTCAGAACAGTGTTCATATGTTTTTGCTTTTATATAATGGTCCAATATTTATATTTGATGGCTGTACTCTACATTTTAAGTCCTTGTACTGTGCATAAAACCCAGTACAATATCTTAAAACAAAGAACATTTCAATCTCCAGTGGTGTACAGTCAATGTAGTAAATATTTTATCATAATATAGATAAAACACATTGGAGCTGTTAGGAACACACCTAAAAGGACTGGATAAATGACCTGTAAAACCATTATGACTTTTGTCAAACTGAATTGCTGCTAACATTCACAAATTTCTGTTGTAGTTCAACGTTCATTCGGATTGAAAAGATTGTATATCATCTTATATGTCAAATGAATCTCTTAATTCATCGGTAAACTACATAATTAAGCTCGCTTTTGTCATATTCAAGCTATTTTAACTCTTTTCTCTTTAAACATGTATTTTTCATATCAGAAATGAATTTCATGATACGTTATTGCTATCAGGATGTCAAAGCTTCAGTTTAATAAAGTAGAAAATAAGGCACTTAGTAAGAATCGTAAATAATTTGTTTAGAAACCCAGGCTAGTTTGTGTTGAGACGTTTCTTACCATCACTAAGAAAATATATTGATGTTAAAATATTTGTACTGTGAACGTGCTTGGATGGTTTTAAAGATTAAAAGGTTTTAGTACTCAAACGTGTGTTTTATGTCGTTTTTTGAAACACTTTCAGTTGCTCTTGTTCACGCCAAAAAGAAGTGTTCGTTATACTACATAAACCTAAGGAAACTTGAAACACTGTCACGTGTTCACGGTAGAAAGAAGTGTTCGCTAGACTATGTAAACCTAATGAAACCTGATACACTATCACTTGCTCTTGTTCGTGCCAGAAAGAAGTGTTCGGTATACTATATAAACCTAATAAAACTTGAAACACTGTCACGTGTTCATGGTAAAAAGAAGTGTTCGCTAGACTATGTAAACATAATGAAACTTGAAACACTGTCACTTGCTCTTGTTCGTGTAAGAAGAACGTGTTCTCTATACTATGTAAACCTAATGAAACCTGATACACTGTCACTTGCTTTTGTTTCTGCCAGAAGGATGTGTTCGAGAATTTGGTGAATCCCATTTTGTTGTAGTTACGTTAAAGCTTTACTATAATACTTAACGTTCAGTTTGTTTGTTTGTAATTAAGCACAAAGCTACACAATGGGCTATCTGTGCTCTGCCCACCACGGGTATCGAAACGTGGATTCTAGCGTTGTAAGTCCGCAGACATACCACTGTGCCACTGAGGGCTTAACGTTCATTGATATATACACCTGGAAAAAAGTTAAGCACCCCCAAATATTTTTCAGGATTGCTTATTGAAAGCAATGTTCATAATTTCAAACATAATTAAAAGGATGTGAGCGTTCAGGTGTGACATTTAAATCAGG
>NW_013666211.1:474331-478106 GCF_000517525.1 Limulus polyphemus
AGGTGTATATGTTGTTATTCATAAGAGGAAAGTTAGGTTTTGATCGGTTTCAACTTATGTTCTCCACACCTTTGTAATTTCTTTTTTCTTGAGACAAGGGTAATATCTGACCTTTATTTTACAACTTAAGATACAATTTAGCATGTATAAAAGCGTTTTATTATAAAATGTAGCCCACGATTCTTGAAAATCCAAAAATAAGGTTATAAGCTGAAGGCAGATTCGTTGCATACTGGTAGCAGAAGGGCCACACCGTTATAATGTGTAATTAGTTACTGTAGTATACAGTTGGCAAGGGACTGTATCCAAGTCTAATTCTCTATGTATAATATCCAAAATATTTTTCTTTCATTTCTTGTCACTAGGATTTTTTTTTAATACATAGTGTACTATAATGGTTTGGTGATTAGGGCATTGGTCTCGCAATCTGATGGCCGCTGGTTCGAATCCCGTTACCTAAAATGCTTGATCTTTCAGCCGTGGGGACATTATATTATGACAGTTAATCTCACTGTTTTTCCGTAAAGAGTAACCCAAGAGTTGGCGGTGGGTGGTGTTGACTACCTGCCTTCTCTAGTCTATCATTTAAAAATTAGGTACGACTATCTCATATACCTCGCGACAATTCAACAAACAAAACTCTGTCACAACTGCTGGCAAAACAGTTATTAATGGTAGATTTCATTCATCAGTAGCACCTCCATTGGTCTTCAGTGGCCTTGACCAGAGCTGGGGTTGTGTTTCTCTGGCATGTGAAAGCCTGGAAGTCCTGAAAAGGCAATCCCATTTATTCTCAGACTTGCTAGACACAACATCTCCATCACATTAAGATTGATCCTCAGGGGAGGGCTCAGTCAGCCATTGTAGGTGCACCTTCTGCTGGCGCTTCTTCTTCTTAAGTCCATAGCTACAGTGAGAGAGAAGTCATAGACTTTCACAGCATTAGCAAAAGTCTGATGTCCAAAATAGAATTTCTTTCAGGCTTAACATAACGTTTTGGGACAATGTGGGACCTATTGGTCCATATCGGCTGTTCCATCCTCTAAACTAAACTAAAACTATTAATAAATAAATAAATAAATAATCTTAAAGTCAGCCCATATCATTCATATACTTATCAAGCTTTTTCTTAAACTCACTTAAATTTACTGTCTCCACAGTGACCAACCCTGTTTATTGTTGCAAGTCCTTCGACTCGTCGTGAATGTGATTTCTCCAATTATGAACCTTTTAAAACTTAATAATACAAAATAAGAATAAAAGGAAATACACGCTTTAGAAGAAAACAGAATAACAATCCTATCTAAGGTAACTACACCAAAACTTTCATCATTCTATCTACTCTGTGGTATTCTCAGGTACATTGATTTCCTCAAGAGTGGTAAGTTAGGTTACACAGAATATAGGAGATTGAATCAGGAAATATGAAGTAATTCTGAATTATCTGAGTATGAAGAATGAAAGAGACTAGACACAATTTATGGCAATATGAAATTATCTATATTTACACTAAAAAGATCATAGTGTGTGTGCAATGGACAATAAACAGTGGAACGCGTTTTTGCAGCAACAGGAAGCGACACCTGAACCCTTGAATTAATAGTCTAGCATATTAACTACTAGGTCACACCCAGCTCTGTAATACATTAGATTCCTGTCAGACCAAGAATTTACAAAGAAACTAATTCAAATATAGTTACAGTGGTTAAAACTATGATGCATTATAATGAGGTTATAACATCTCAATTAATTTGTTAGTTTTTTCCTAACATCTTGAAATATTAATCTGTTACTCGCTTCTGTAGTGATATTTAACACAACAAATGTATTCATGTTAAAGTTGACTCGCAGTTTTTAAAATTTTGCTGATAATATCAGTTCTTAGTTGAATATATCAAACTGAAGATCTTACTTGAATAGTAAATGCCATTCAACGAACGTACTGTATATTATACAAAACAAAATCGAAATCTACCAGCAAAGCTGTTTACATTTATGTCATTGTTAATTCGTGTTTTATCGGAGTTGGTTTACGTGAGCGTAAACTTGAAAGTTTCGATTTAAGTGAACTATAAAAATATTAATTTTTGCTTTAGTTTGACTAGTTTAAGTTTCTTCTGCAATACATGCTTATTATCTAAATGTTTATATACATAATAATAATAACCCGATCAGAGTAGGCTATGTATCCATAGCGAAACTAAAAGTAACGTAACCATAAGTATAGCAAATCAATGATACTGTTCTTAGTGCCTACTATGTACTTTTTGGCCACAAACCCGATAATAATTCACGAGATTCGGCCAGCTTAGGAGATTTAGGTTAGTCCTAAATAATAAAAAAAATCTAAGTTAACAATGCAAATAAATCTTTATAATAAAAGTATAACAATGAATGACAATTTAAAATGAAATAAAGGTAAATATTTTCAATATAGTAACTAGTATAACCAATTTAATTAATGAAAGGAACAATAAATAAACAAAATAAACTTTGTCAACCCCCCGAAACACCAGATTCTGTCCCAAACCATTTTAGCTAACGCATATTTCTTGGAAACCTGCTCTCTCTTGCACCGCACTTTTCCAAATAAACTCAGTACAGAACCTCTATATATAACGTCAGAGACGATTAATGCCATAAGGTTTTAGTTAAATGTGTGTGTATGTGCCTACTGTACTATGACTTAACAAATACCATTGTTCATGAAGATACGAAACCATATATATAAAATAGAATAACACTTGGCCTTACCATTATGATATAGCGATATTAAATGTTATAGTAAAAATAAACAAAAAACACTACTAGCTATACTTAATATGCAGTTTGTCTAAAAACTTTTGCCCCCAGTCTTAACATATTCTCCCTTGCCCCCATTCACGATTTCTTGGAATTATTCTCTCCTGTACTAACATTTACAGGCGGCTGGAGGAAGTAATAAATAACGTTTCATCCACTCAAAAAGCCAAAGAAGTAAACACGATAAAGCTCCACACACTGCATGCACAAATACAAGAAGCACAATCTGGCAAAGAAAGTAAAGATAGAAGTTGACCATAAAACTCATCTAATTAAACTACACAATAGGGCAAAGAAAGTAAAGATAGAAGGTGACCAAAAAACTCATCTAACTAAGCTACACAATATGGCAAGAAAGTTCAGATAGAAGGTGATCATAAAAACTCATCTAACTAAACTACACAATATGGCAAAGAAACTAAAGATAGAAGGTGACCATAAAAACTCATATAACTAAACTACACAATATGGCAAGAAAGTAAAGATAGAAGGTGACCATAAAACTCATCTAACTAAACTACACAATATGGCAAAGAAAGTAAAGATAGAAGTTGACCATAAAACTCATCTAACTAAACTACACAATATGGCAAAGAAAGTAAAGATAGAAGTTGACCATAAAACTCATCTAACTCAACTACACAATATGGCAAAGAAAGTAAAGATAGAAGTTGACCATAAAAACTCATCTAACTAGACTACACAATATGGCAAAGAAATTAAAGATAGAAGTTGACCATAAAACTCATCTAACTCAACTACACAATGTGGCAAAGAAAGTAAAGACAGAAGGTGACCATAAAACTCATCTAACTAAACTACACAATATGGCAAAGAAAGTAAAGACAGAAGGTGACCATAAAAACGCAACTAAATAAACTAATGCTGTATTTTTTATAAATTCCTCATATTAACTATATACAATAATAACTATGCCGGGCCCTTAGCTTTGGGCCAGGTGGTTAGGGTACTC
>NW_013666211.1:478648-510240 GCF_000517525.1 Limulus polyphemus
GTGTAGCTTTGCGCGAAATTTAAAAACAAACAAACAAACAAACTAAAGCTAACGTGTGATGAAACAAATGACGGTCATTGTATTGAAGCTGTTTACTTTTACCCCAAACAACATCCCAAGGAAATAAAGCCCAGAAGTGCGAGTTTTTCAGAGGTGAGATACCTTATAAAACTTTTAAACCCATAGTATTTAGCAAGAACATCGTTGAATTTAACACGGCAATGAATGAATTTTGTGTATAATTCTTGTAATGAAAAACCTCGAAAATAAAAATTTATAGTGAGTTAATTTACGAGCTCTATCTTCTAACGATGGACAGATTCTAATAAGCTGCGGGTAGTAAACATTGTAACATAATTTATTTGGATAATTTATATTTGGGAATGGAAAGTTTATAACTTCAAAGTTGAAAGAGTCAGTTTTATTGAAAACATTATAGTTCAATTTGCGATGATACCTAAATCTGAATTGTTTGCTTTGTTTGTTGTAGAAGATTGAGCTCTGGTGGATAAATTTGTAAGGCTGTGTCCAAACAACCTTGATAACTTGATATTAGAATATCATTTATACATTTATCTATTTAGTCAAGCGCAACTGTTGTACAAAGCTTTACTGTAGTCTATCCTAGTAAGGTTTGTAATGTATGAAAACTAGTTTAAATAAATACAGGTCTGCAACTTGCGGACTGAAATTATGTCCCATTGGAATTCCCTATATCTGTTTGAAGAAATGTTTGACAAATTGCAGAATTTATCATCAAGTAAAAAATTCATGGTATATATATATATATACGTATTTCTATTGTGCAGCCTTGAATATATATATACAGTAGTTTAGCGCAGAATAAATCATTATTCGTAGATATAATAGAGAAAAATGGCGCGTGCCTGTTTCTGTATGGACGCAATGTGGCTGCTTTGTAGGTTTTACTCACTATTACCCAGTGGTTAGTTTACTGGACTATGTATCTGATATTCCGTGGTTCGTACCCAGTTAACACACACACAAAATCGTGCTCCAAATTTTGGAGTTGTGGGTGCGTTATAAGAGTGATGGTCAAATTATTCTGTCTGAAAATTGTAGCACAACGAACAAACAAAGCTACTTTCTAATGATAATTTTGTTTTGTACTTTGGTTATCAAATCTTTGAATATGTATATATATGATATGTATATGATAATAATAATAATAACTGACAATGTGAATTATAGTGAATAAGTTTGAAATTAAACTAGAAAATAAGAAAGTAATAATATTTTTCTGTTCTCAGGTGTCTTGTATTTGGTGTTTTCAAAATTCTAGTACTTTGTTAAAAACAGAATCAGCGCCGTAACTATCCTGTGCTCATTGTCCATGAGAAGATTACTAATGCGCTCCCTCCCCCAGGAAGCTAACAGCTGTTGTACTGCCCTATTATCGGCTCAGGACACAATGTACACATTTCAGCCACTTTGTGAAACTTGGTTGTTGACAAACAGTGAAAACAAACAAGCCCATGCCAAGAGATGAGTGCATATACTCGAGTCAGTCAACTCTCATTGAAAGAACAGCCAAATTGGTGTAACAACTGGGACAAGGCCACCATTCCCGCTTTTCCTAGCCTTCGTTTGGACCATTGACTCACGGAGCGAAGGTAGCCACCTGCAATGAGGTCATTGTCACGACTCGGGCCTCATATTGACCCATTTATTAATGGCGAACTTCAGATCTAAACTTTGACTTCCAGAAGTTACGATGATGATTAGCCTTCTTGTTATCCACGTGTACTTACTATAGTTTGATTTATGTTTTATCCCAAAACATCTTTTACATATACTAAGCACTTACTCCTTTTGTCACCAACATGATCGCTTGTGCAGATTCAATGATTAACACCTATTTATAATATAATTTTGCGTTATGAAGTTTGTTTTGCTTGTTTGTTGTTAAGCACAAAAGCTACATAATAGGCTACTTGTGCTGTGTTCATTACGAGTATTAAAACCTGTTTTTTTTACGTTATATGTCGTTAAACATACCGCTGAACCACCGGGGGGGGGGGCTGTGTAATGGAACTAGGAATGTTTGTCAACATAGTGCACATTTTTCTGTTAGGATAGACTCCTATTTAATCTATTAAATATTAATTGGTCAAAGTTGTGGTATTACTATTATCAGTTAATGGGTATGATGGATATGCCATTCTACACACCTCTTGGCAACTAGAATGCATGTCAATCTTATTGCGTTACATTATCCATTTATAGCCAATTAATGGATTGTGCTTCACCAGCTGAGTCATTATGTACACCATAAGACTTGTTTCGCAAATACTTTGATTTGTTTTCGTGCTAAATATAAAGAGTTTCTTTATTTGTAAGTTTGTATAAAGTATCATGATACACAACTGAAAGGGGCTTGTTTATGAAATCTTACATATTGTAAGTAATTTTCGTAGAATAGCTTGATAGTTCATCGTACAAAGACTAGCTATTAGTTCATATATATTGTCGAAATATCATATGTAGAAAAGTTAAAGCAGCGAGTGTACTTGTTCTACGTAAAGCTCTTCCCCTCAGTGGAATATCTGCGAACTTATGACGTTAGAAACCGGGTTTCAATACCCGTGGTGGGCAGAGCACAGATAGACCATTGTGTAGCTTTGTGCTTACTACAAAACAAACAAATCTGTGTAAACTCACGGACGGTATCATCTGGTATCAGTTACGGGAATTTTTTAAAGGCAAATTAGCAATTAAATCTGCTTAAAAATAGCGAAATACGTTCTGAACTTTTTACACTCGGCTTTTTGAAGTAACCTACAAATTGTGCAGCTTTGTGCTTATTCAAAAACAAAACAAACTTGTTTCAAATTCTTCTTGGACTCTTGTAAATAAATACTAAAGGTAAAAACAACAATTTCTTTCTGTTTACACAGCAAACATTTTTATTTGGAACTGATCTATATTAATCACTACACTCGACTGCAAATGACCAGTCAAAACATGTAGAAACATGTCGAGAGTAATGGTAACTGCAGTTCAGTTTCAAATAACAGTGTTGATTGTGTAAACAAATATAACTTATTTTTAACTGAAGTACTTATTCAAACTTGTTTCTTTATGATTTTGTGTAAGGAGGATTTTGTAAGAAAGCTATTTTAAAAAGATAGAAAATAATGATAACGTAAACCAGGCCTTTTTAAAAGCAAAATTGACTGTTGGGTCACGCAAAGAAATGCCACCATTTATATAACGTTAAATTAGTATTATCTCTGGCCCAAAACAGATTCAAGCCATCTCGGCCTCTTAGAATAATGGGATTACTATACCAAATTAACAGTGATTAAGAAAAGCCACGTCATGATGAAACCTAGTTTGTTTTTTAAAGTTTGGCCCAACAGTACCTTTTAAGCTGTACTGGAGGGCCAAAATTCAGGACTATTAGGCAAATAGTCCACTAGGATCGAGCTAATATCTAACAAGACGGGAAATTTTTAAAGGGGGCATGTGCAACACCGTGCCCCAGGACTCGCCTCCTATGCCTAGGACGTATGTAAAAGAAACAAAAAAGCCTGATGTTAGTTATTTCTCAATGCGCAAGCAATATACCCTGCACTCGTGAGCTTCTATCAGTCCTTAGGTAGACCAAAATAATCTTTTAGGCTAAAAACAAAAGTTAGAAAACCTAAAGAAATTATCTTTGTTGCAATAGACTGATCAAGTGTTTTGGTTCAAAGGTCTTAGGTAAAGTTTTATACACATGCTAGACTCTGACTCAGAGTGTAAAAAATGTCCAAAATTCATTTGTGTTTTTCCAGGATTTTGTCCTTGGACCATGAACATTTGTTATTCTCGCTTCACTTCATCAGCCCCCCAGTGGCACAGCGGTATGTCTGCGGACTTACACCTCTAGAATCCGGGTTTTGATACCCGTTGTGGGCAGAGCACAGATAGCCCATTGTGTAGCTCTGTGCTTAATTACAAACAAACAAACACTTCATCAGGGAGTATTAATATCACAATTTCATTTATTTTATTAGTTATTTAAAAGTCCAAGGAGCTTAACACTGGCTAAAGCAAAGGCCTTCCTCCCTCAAATTCTCAAGTTCTGTCGCAGATCGTTTATCATTACATAATTCAGATAGAGTTGTGCCGTCCCTAATTCTGTTCCGTCAACCATATAGGAGCAACTGGCTGGTGATAACCATTTAAAATTTTTATTTGTTTATTATTAATTATTGGATTGCACTTAATTTATTTTTTAATCAATTTTATTTAAACCCCACTTCAATAATTCTACCCTCCTTCCTCGGGTAGAAAATTATGACCTCCGTTCCGCCTTTTTTCCGTTTACTCAGTCTACATGCTATTTCAGTGATGACATTATACAGAGATCTTAACCAGATTTCTCAAGTGTTATGCTTTACCAGCTAGTTGGGCCACTCTCGTTGATTAATATGTTGCTGTGGCCTGAAATGTAGGTCATTCTCATAGGCCTTCAAGTCTCTCAATGGTTTTATCCATGTTCTTTGGATAAAACTATACCAATTCTTGTGATGAGGTTTAAGGTGTCTATCATGATCTTCACTGTTACTAATCAACTAGAAAAGTACATCCTCGCATTATTCATATTCTCCTCTGAATGAACTAAATCACACTCCTTTGGCTTAGCCTCTCACCATTCAAGCACCACGTGTCTATCCCTCCATATAACTCCTGCTCATGCAGTCACGTGTTTCATGGCTGAGCCACCTTTTGCTTTGATCAATGTTGGTCTCTGATCATATATCAGTTCCATAACTTTGGTTGTGTTGGGTAGTCCTGACCTATCTCTACACATCCTGCAGCCAATCTTCATTGTGTTTAACTTAATACCATATGTCTGGATCCATTCAATACTCTTGATGTTTTCCAGTGAAGATGCCTCCTCTGCATCTTTTTTTTTCTTTCTTTTTTTTTGGCCTCATTGACCATTACTTGATTGATTTAGTTTCTATGTTGCTGATTTGTTTTCCATCTCTCTCAAGCACTGATATAGTGGATGAAATATCGTTGCTCTGAGTAGCACTTGTCTGGCTAGAATCCTTTGCCTGCAAATCACAGGCTGCTCCTGTTCCTATTCTCCTGGTTACATTATGCACCCTCTATAACTTAGTCATAGATGACTTTGCCACTGATGCACACAAGTGAATTCCATACTCCATACTGTTCATGGCTGTTTCTCTCATCAGATTGATGAAGTTTCTTGGGCTACAGCATAGTTGAGAAGGATGAGACTTTTCACTGATTTTCCTCTCAGATGATTAACATGCGTAGAAATTGTCATTCTGCAGTCCATCAACACACCCAGAAACGAGAGAAAGTTTTTATCTGGAACTCTTCTGTCTTCATATGCCAGCATGAAGAGAGAGATATTTACGAAAGACTTAGTAATTAACTAGTAGACTTTACCTGGTTGGATGGAAATTTTTCTACCTATAGTCCACCTGGTGGTACAGTCTTTTGCTGTTGGGATGTGTGATATGTTTGCAACAATGATATTATCAACATATTTGTATGGTGTCACTTCCAGGACACTGACCAGATCATCTGTATATACATTGAAGAGGACAGGACTTAGTGGGGATGATTGTGGTAAGTCAGAGATGATTTCAAATACTTTGGATCTCCAATTGCCAAATTTCAACTAACAGTATCTGGGGTGCAGAATAATGAATATCCATTGTGTTAGAATGTCTTAGATTTCTATAGCCTTTAGCTTCATTGCCAAAATACTAATATTTATGAATCTTCCTGGTCAAATCGCCCAACAGTGCAGTTCTGTGGTGTCTACATACACTTTTGGAAGCTGTGTGTAACTGTTTCAATATTTGAGGTTACAGAACTCTTTGGGCTTGCTCTTTCCACCGTTGCTGACCTACAATCTCCTACTGATCTTGCGCTAGTTTTTTTTTTTTTTCTGCTACATTTTCCATGATCTTTACCCATACATTTTACATTGCTATTTGTCTATAATGTGCGATGGTCTTTGAAAGTTTGGGTAACACTGCAATTTAGCAGTCTTTGGTGACTTTTTCTGTTTTTCCCTCCTACATTGGCAAATTGATTATTCAGCTAATTCTGCTTTTTCTTCCTTGGAGAGAGTTTCGATTTGGGAGTTCTTCACGCTGCTTGGGCCTAGTGAGGAACTTATCTTTTTTACTCAAATAATTCTTTCTAATTCATTAAGCGTCACAGGCATTTTCGACCATGAGTCAAGTCCCTGTTTGCATTCTGTCATTCACTTCTTGCTGTACCCGTCTCACAAAAGCCTGGCTCGTATACTTCTGCAAGATGAGGTACTCTTTTCTTCATCAGTTCTAAGACATTCACGAACTCTTCAATCAGGTCTAAGACATTCAGAAGTTACTGTGCTTGATTTTTGATGTGAAAGTAAAATATATGACCTGTATGTGTTTTATACTCGCAAAACACTTTATATCATATATTAGTTTAAAAACATGCCTTTCTCAGTCTTCCTGAATAAAACATACTAAGCACAGTGCACATGGTTGGCAAAGGACCAAAGGGGTTTAGTGGTACAAATCAAATGTTTTTTACACTGAAGAGATTTTATTTGGGGCACCTTATATTTCAGTAGAATTTACAGTTCTTATGATAAGTTGCAAACTTCACAGTGATTTGTCAAGCGTTTCAGTCGATATATAAAGGCTGGTTTCATGATATTATAGCAGTTCTTAGTTTTATGAGACGTGGGAACTAAGTCAGTTTTCTTAAAATATATAAGTTTGGGGTTCAGATTTCAACGTCAAAATAACGCTGTTAAATATCATTAAATAAGGTAATACTTAATAGTAGGGATCATGATGAAACAGAATGGCGGCCATAAAAATCGCCCGTTTAGAAACCACTTTTAAATATCTGAATATCAACAATGAATATTTAACAGTATTGGCTGAGCAAAACTAAAGCTTATTGTACTTATAAAGCCGCCTAAATCGTTATATACGTGTTTATGTAGTGAGTCAATATTCTACTATTTCAACAAATTTTCACCTAAGTAAGTAAGTGACTTTTCCAGACAAGCGTACAGAAGAAATGACAAACCTTATCCTTCTAATTCTTTTGCAGAACTCTTCTGTCTGGGGTCCCAATGATAAAGTAACTCAGTTTTCTAGTTTGACTTTCTTGTTTCAATACTTTTTGTAGTATTAAACTTTCTATATTACTATAGCTAGCTAGATTACGTACATATAATGCATCCCTACTTATCTTTATAACATTTAAATTACTTTTATTGTATGTGTTTGAAATAAAGGCAGAAATATATTATAAAATATGGAAACTGGTGCTAGTAATATAGCCACAAGTTTGTACGTGAAAGTTTCCTCTTACGTAGGCGTTTGAAAGTAAAACTGTGAACAAAATTGGTAGTAAAAAACGAAGTTCAAGAAACCAGGCCCCCTGAAAATGTTTTACACTTATATTGACAATTTGTGCTTATTTTGACGTAGCGGGGTCGCTATGGAAAGCAAGAAAATAACACAACTAAAATGAATGTTAAAATAAGTAGTTTAATGATAATTCATGATTTCCTGTTTTTCACGTTTTTGTTGTTTTTTTTCGTTCAGTGTTACAGGGCTGTCTGCATTCTGTTCACCGTGGGGAATCGAGCCCTAGATGTTAACGTTGTAAGCCTGTAAACTTGTCGTTGACCCAAACGAAGAATTCACACCTTAATCTGTTTATCTTATTTTCTCGGCTCTTTATCCCTAGTTAACAAAGTCATTTTAAGAATCGATGTATATCTATAATGAGTCATTACTTTGACCAAAAACTCATTTCAAGTTGGGGAACTCGTAAATTTATGAGGGGGCAAAATGAGTTCTATACTATCCTGTATTACAATTGGGGTTTTCTGGTTTTCTTATTTCGACATTTATGCTTATTAAGATCAGTATGTTTATATGACAGTTTTTATCGATCATTTGGGTTGGTGTTTAATTATTTTTATGTGTTTAGTTTCTCGAACTTTATTCTTTTTTTGTTGAAATGTAGCAAATAAAATTATATTTAGAAAATGTCATCCGATTTATTGTTAAAGTTATTTAACAAATTGCCGAACATTCATGTTCTTTAAAATAATAATTTGCTTTCTGTTACGACAGCGAAAGTCGCGTGACGCTGGTAACACGTGATGAATTTCTCGAATGATCATGAATTATCGGAGAAGACTGACTTTGTTCAAGACGCCCTCTTTTTTTAGTATATAAGACTGCGGGAGTGAATGAAGAGAGTTCCGGGTAATTTACGATTCTCTTTCGAGCTAGTGTGTGTTTTGTTATCGAGATTGTGAATCACTGCGATTTATAGCATGTATTATAGAATTAGTTAAATTTAAAGTGACGAGAAACGTAGTGATTGTGAAATTACTATGTACTAAAAGTGTGTATCGAGAAAGAATAAACTGATTTAATCAAGAAAGGACTTGTATCGCTGAAGTTCCTCGTAAAGAATTTCTACCGGAAATTAACAAACGTAACATTTCTTATATGACAAATAATAAATATTTCTTTATTATCTCTGTTTTTGAATCTTTCTATTTGAGAACTAATAATTTAATTTTATTATGAACTTTGCAGCGTGTTCTCTTATAACATGTGGCACGAACAAATTCTAGCTAAACATGGCGTCGTATGAAATTTACAGGCCACCCAATTGAAAGACCTAATGTCTGAATAAATTTTTCAAATGAAATAGAGTAAATAATATATCCGTTAAGTTAAATAAGAATTGAGTAGAATAGCACAGCAGTCGCTAAAAATTGTATTCGCCCAATGTAAAAGTCTGTTATGCCTTCTTTCGTATTAACTGTGTGGGATATTAGGCTGTAGACTGATTCATCGTTCTTTGTAACTTCTTAAGTTGTCTGGGATGAAGAAAAAAAAAAAGCGGAGCTTCACACTTATGCTGTTGCACACAACTTTTGAGGCTGGAAAGTCTGCTTATATCCCGTCCAGGAAAAGCAGTAATTATAGGTTCAAAACTCACTTTTTATTTCACAGAGGTTCTGAAATTTGTATATTTTTATTTTGACAATATTATCTAAGAACATTTTCTTCTTTATCATACGTCCTACATCACTTGGGGTTTGTATTACATATGTTTGTTTGATGTATTTAAACACCTTGTTTTCCGTATAACTGGTGTATACGCTCATAATTATTATACCTAACTAGTTCAGTTTGTATGTATTGTAAAACTTGAACACGGTGCCAGACAGCTGGTTCACCTGTTCAAAAGTATAATGGAGACTATAATGCTAATGCTGTTACAGACAAAAGCATTATTCTCGATTCTAAATATAAAAAAAACAGATGGTATTCGGGTTATGCTCTTGCTCGCAAATGTCTGTGCGTTAGAGTGTAAGAACTGTGAGAGGAAAATTGTCTACAGACAAGTTTTTTTGTGTGTGTGTGCCACGGACTGCAAAATTACCGACAGGTTTCTAGCGTTGTTTTATAACATCAATTAATAGGAAGAATTACAAAGTGCCTCTTTTACAACGATATGGTACATTGCCATTCAAGTAGTTATGGAGATAATGTAACAGGTAAGTAACGTGACAGGTATGAACTTTTTTTTATTCACTCTTAGTGAGAGAAAATGCAACAGTTTCAAAAAACAACATATGGAATTTTTCATTTTAATGATAGGCCTATTTGTCTTGGAACTGAAACACTGGCTGTCTGTTCAATAAGTTTATATTTTAGAGCTTCATTTGGTTTCTAACACAGCATTTTCCTTGCGTGCATGATGCACCCCGGTGGCTCAGTGGTGAGCTGGAGGGCTTATAACACTAAAATTCGCGATTCAATATCTGAGATGCGCAAAGCACAGATGGCCCATTGTGTAGTTTTGTGCTGAACAACAATCAATCGTGCATCATTTTTAATTTTCTAGGTTTAAAGGGATAAACTTCAAAGCTTCTGTTTATTGCAGCACAAATTGAGAATCTAAACAACAAAACGTAAAATGAAATGATGGTTTCTATTTGAACAATAATTAGCTCTTGAGATCAAAGTCCTCCAATGGGTTAACGATAAATTTATGAATTTGCATTGCTAAAATCTGTGGTTCGATTTCCCGTGATAGACAGAGCGTAAATACCTTATTATATAGCTTTGCACTAAAAAACAAACAAACACTAATCCCCGTTCCCCGAAGGGGCAGCAGTAACTCTACGGATTTACAACACTAAAATCAGAGGTTCGATTCCCCTTTGTGAATACAGCATATAGCCCAATGTGGCTTTTCTATTAAACACACACATATTAAAAGTCCTCTGTTGGGACAGTGCTAAGTTTACGAACTTACATCACCAAAATCCGGGTATCAATTTCACACGGTGGATAGAAAGCATATTGTAGGTTTGGGCTTAACAACAAAATAAACAAAGTTTCATTTCTGAAATAAATAATACGTTTTTTAAAAGGCAGTGAAATATATATACAGAACAAAAAAGTCTTAAACTAAAACTTCCAAAACAATATTGAAGCTATATATGTATTGGCTTGAAGTCTGTTAACAAAATATTAAAACATTTATGAACTTCAAAAAAGCTAATGTTGATTACAATCATAGATAAAAAACACACAAAAATTTAGATTGTTAAATAAAAGAGTATGGAAATTCAGTAAGGTAGAACTAGTTTTACCCCCTAGGTGCTAGAAAAGATTGAGAAGTTTTAAACGAATTAACATCAGTAAAACACATTTTCTCGTTAAAAGATTTTTAAAAAATCTTAAAGACCTGAAACAGAATAACTTGAGATTGGGTTGCCTTAGATCCAGAAACTTGAAAACGATGCATCCATTTAAGCACAATTTTTTCGTCCTATATTAACATAAATATATTTTATTTGGTTTAAGTTAAAATGGCTACTGCAAAATAATACTATATTCTTTGACTAACTGAATTCGTGAGAAATAAAGTATGTACAATTAGAGTTAACAATCTTTGGTTAAAACAAACACAGTGAAAATTTATACTTTACTTGTAAAAACGGACAGTCGCCCTTGCAGAAATAGTTCTGAAGATACTCTATTTCAGCTCGAAAATAAATTTGACTCTGTTGATCTTCTGTTCCCGACTATATAAGTATCACGTTATTTATTTAAATCTTTAACGTCAAATTTATCCAAAGTGACTAGTGCTACTCACGTGAATGGTCATTCTTAATGATAATACAAGATAAATCACATGACTGCCAGTAGAAAATATAACCGTTTAACCTCACACACTACAGCTGACCTTGTAGGTTTTTTTCTCACGGTAAGGCTATAGGTAAATGTCACAGAACAGTATGTTGCTAGAGCAAAAGAAATTTGATGACCTTCTTAACCAACTTGTTATTTGGAAACTGCATATACCTGCACAAATAACAAATTTCCTTTGCTAATAAAAGAAAGTAAAAACCCATGGTATACTTATATACCATAACATCAGTACTTCAATCAGTCACGGAATATACATATGTGGTGTCTGAGGTGTACAGCGTGTCAGGTGTGGTGAGGCTGCGCGCTTCACCCCATCACCCCCAGTACTATAGTTTAGCAGTATGTGTAATACAAGATATCAATCAGATACTTGAAACGTTTCCAAAATCTGGCTAAACCGACAGGGACAAATTCGTGCTGTATATCATGATGGCGTACTGCACAACAGAAAAGTTTGTTTGTTTGTTTGTTTATTTAAGACCAAAGCCACATTTGGATATCTGCTGTGTCCACTGCGGGAATCGAACCCCGGATTTTAATGTTGTAAGTCCATAAATTTACCGTTTTCCCACCGGGGGACCCAACAGAATAGAGGCCAACTGGTTGTTTGGCAAATGTGCACGATAGATTGGAAAATATTGCTTCCTGTAACATCCACATATGTTACATATGGTTTGCTTTCTAGATCAGATGTGTTACAGTGTCTGCATTGATGTGTGGTGTAGTTAAGGTCTGTGTTGGTTGATGTTTCAGTACCAACAACTAGGAAAGGCTGCTGTACTGAAGAAGAGATGTTATGATAAGACAATTAAAGAATGAACGTTCCAGCATGGAAACTGGATATTGCTTTTGTACAAAGCAGTGACCAGGAAGCAGCTTGGCTCTGGCTGGACAGGTCATCTTGTACTCACAAACTGGTCCATCGACATACGAGTTACAGCAGTCATGTGGTGTTCATAAGTGCATAAAATATGTCAACAACTTAAAAGTCATATGTTATGCACGATCCTCTTGAGCACCACTGATTTATGAGGTGGAGGATGCTGAGAGTACTTTATTTGTCATGTTTTGCTAATTGCTTGATTAGCTAGATCAAAAATGTCTTGTAACCCTTAGTTTCTGAACTTTCAAGCAAAGTTTCATAGAAAGGCATCTACAGGATACGAAGTGATAACTGCTCAATTACTACTCAGTTAGGACAGCTGATGTCAGTAGATATAAGGCCAAGAACATCAACAGTTTATATGGTTAAAAATGATTGCTAGGAATTTGAAAACCCAGCTGATAGAGTATTGTAATTCTTATTTTCTGAACCATCAAACGGTTTTGAACTGCAAAATCACTGTCTGAATTTTTGGAAGAATTCCTCACCCCATGTAGTTAAGTTGCAGAGAAATTCTATAGAGAAGATCACACAATACTCGCTAGATTTTCCACAGTACACTTAGATATGTACTTGTAACTTCTCTATGTGCAGTGATGGAGTTGTGTCCTGTTTCAGCACAGTGTAAATAAGGTTCTGAATCTAAGTAAAAAAGTCTTTTTTTTTCCCACTGGATTTTCTTGCATTTATATTTCTGTGTTTGTTTGAAGTTAAGCACAAAGCTATACAATTGGCTATCTGTGCTATGCCCGCCACGGATATCGAAAGCCGTTTTTTTTTGCGTTTTAAACCTTCCACTGATTGCTGAGCCACTGAAAATAGTGTGGTTGACCGTCACGTTATACCCCCCCCCCCTACCACGCCCGGCTAATAGAGTGAGGATGATCAGTGACGGGATGGTCATAAGTGTTTCATGGACTTAAGTGTCCATAAGTGTCCATAAGTCCGCATACATACCGCTGTGCCACTGGGGGGACTCGCCCGAAGAAGACATTTGTTTTTGTTCAACACTTTGTGATGCTAAGAGTGACGTAAAACGAGAAACTCATATATGATTAGGATACACGAATTTAGTTAATAAAATGTTTTATTACCATGGTGAATAATTTTATTGCTAGATGCAGAACAAACACACCTAAGAGACGAGGACCAAACTCTTCTGGAGTTTTGATTTATTTTCTTTGGTGAGCAACAATATTACTCAGTCTAGATTTTGTATGAAAAGTCTGGTAATGACGAAAAGGAAGTCCCTTGAAAAAGTTACCAATTTTAAATTCATGCTTTGATAAATCAGGATGTTACTTATTATGTCCACCAGTCTTGTCAGATAATGTGAACATATAACAGTTTGATATTATATTCAGGATAAATATCGTCTAAGTCAGGTGTGAAATTTGCTTTAGTTGTTATTGTCTGTAGCAAGACTCTTACAAGGATGATATATACCAATTCATGGGAAGGTTGTATTGTAGTCAATATCACCCTGAGTATGAGGCTATTTTGTTGCCGTCACGTGGAGTGTAAAATACTACCAAGTAAATATAATTTCGTCACGTGATTTTCAACTATAAAGAGAATGTGGAAGTTCAGTTTAGAGCGAATATTTTCGAGTTTGGACGATATAAGAGTTTGTTGACGTCTTACTCTTCTTCTAATATAGCTAACACAAAGCCACTGCCGAACGTGGGATAATTCCTTATGGCTTCTTTTTTTTTTTCAGTTTACTATTGTAGTAACTCAGACAGCAGTGATTTGTTTTAAAGTAAGCTGTTGAGCCAAGATAACTCAAACAATAACAATAATAGTTTTATGTTCATTAAACACAGTGTTTATTTAATTTGTATTTTTTGCATATCATACCGTTTTTGAAGCCAGTATCTGTCTTCACACTGAGTCTGGACTCTTTCATTTAGCCGTCAACAAATCAATAGCTTTGTCATTCTATACAATAGATTCTCCAAGTTGAATTATTGAATACTTAGGTGACTTCGCAATTCAATTGTTTAGCCACAGTTTTTAATTTCATTGCTTTGATACGGCCAAGATCACCAAAAATCAAAGCTTTAATAAGGCAAGAAACATTCTGAAATCCATACAAAAAGTTTGTGAGTTTACGTTGTCTTCTTCGTGCGGAGTGTTGGAACAGCAAATTGGAGTTGAATATCAGCAAGATATTTGTGTTTATGTTGTAAAAGTTGGTTAAGAACACCGAAAATCTTTTGATATCGAGAACTCACAAAAGACTAATTTGTCTATTGACACTACAGACAGAATAGGCAAAAAATAGAGAACTCGGATATAATGGAATTTAGTAAACCAAGAAAAAAAATAGAAACGCAATTATGTGTATATGGGCGATATATATGTGCTTACACATCTATTAGCTACGTAAGTATACAGCTAAAGAACACATATCATTGCGTGATTACAATTTTAATAAGGAATTCTTTTTTGATTCTGAAATTTCCCGTAACCTTTTTCTGTCCTATAATGGATGTAAACACTAGCTTTGTCACGTATCAGTCTGTCAGCACTTCATAAAATTATACACTAGCTTTGCTGCTTGTAGAATACGCATAAAACTACCCATATTTCTCAACACACTAATTTCTGTGTATTATTTCATATAATGAGGTATGTCAAAAACGTTGTGATATATCCTTTTGTTTTATGGCCATGTCGATGTGAGATCATGATGCTATTATGTTCTTCTTCCTGGAAACCCCTAAATGTTCAGTAACAGAAAAAAAAAAAAATGACTAAAAATTATTATCGATCTCGTTGAGGTATAAATAATGTCATACAAAGTATTAATTTTTGACTGTGCTGTATCAAATGGTTCACACTGTAGAAGTAACTGGCTTTGCTGATTAGATAACGTTTATCCGAATGTGTCTGTAGGAAGTATTCAAGCTTACTTGATGATTTAAACAGACAAAAAAATGATGCAAAGTTAATTTGATGAGGTGGTTCTTAGGCGCATGTGTGAAATGTTTCTTCTTCCTTCTTCTGTTAATGGCGAGAATATTGTTATTTATACAAAAACATGGTCTGAGCTTAAATAAGAGAAAACACATACACAATAAACGTTCGTTTTCGTTAAAAGGTGCGTGAATGCGTATTTTTTCATCGGGTGACCTTGTAGATTAGGTACACAATAGCTTAAAAAGCAAGACAAAAATAGAGTAAAAAGTACTTCTGGGTTCCTGAAAGTTTGTGAAGGGTTTAGATGGTATAAGTTATCTCTAAATAGATTTCAAGCTTGTATTTCAGAAATCTGCTATAAGAACAGTTTCGAAGTGTTGACATTTTGTATCGGTAATCTCAGGTAATCGTTGATATAGTTGAGCAGGCACTGTATGGAAAATAAAAGTATATTGTGCCATAACAAATAATGTAAAAACAAACAAATAAACTAAAACTGCAAACTGTAAGTATATATATGTGTATGTGTGTGAAATTAAACAACATGAAAAGATACGTTATAAAAAGTATATAGAAAGAAAAACGCTTGTGGCAAATGTTTACATCGTGATAAAAGAACACTTCAGGTCATTACTCCGTAGTGATAAGGAATATTGAATTGTTTCACGGATTATTAAGAAACTTATGCACAATCATGTACTGAAAAAAACCACGAATTCGGAGTTAACGCTGTAAACATCCATATAGGTGTAAAGAGCAAGAAAAGAATTTGAAAAACCAAAGTTTACTGAATAATATTACATTGTCATATGGAATTATGATACTGAAAAAAATAGTGATTCCAATATTATGTGTCTGTTGGAAAAACAACAACAACAATAAACTATTGGACTTATGGTTTTGAATAAATACTTAAAGTCGATTTTCTGTATGCTACACATCTATCTGTATTAACATCTGAAAAATTTGGTATTGTATTGTGATTATTGTTGTTTTTAATTAAGTTACATCATTTGACAGTTGTTCTGAATTAAGCTTTGCTTTTCCTGTAAGATTTTATTCAAGTGTAATATTTTTTTTGTATGACATGTCTTTAGACGTATAATGGACGTAAACAGACTCATAAGGAGAGAAATATCCTTCACGAGGGTTTAACATGTACAACTACTCATGTTTAAAATAAATAAATAAAAAAGAATTAGGACACAGTGGTGGTCATGACTATTAGTGTGTTGCAGTCAGTCTTCTTGCTAAAACATTACTGGCATGACCTAGTGGCTAGAACGCTCGGCTCGCGGGGTCGAAACCCGTCACCTAATATGTTCGTCTTTTCAGCCATGTGTGCGTTATAATATGCGGTCAACCCAATGTTCGTCCATAATAAGTAGCCCAAGAGTTCGCGGTGAGTGGTGCTGACTAGCTGCCTTCAGCCTTCACTCTAGTTTATCACTTCACAAGTAGAGAAGGATAGAGCAGCTTTGCGCTAAATTCAAGAAGCAAACAAACAGTGTAAAAATAAAGCCAATAAGAACTAAGAATTAAACAGTGTCAACTTCTCACTGTAGTTTAGTAACACATCTTTGAGTAAATAAACAAACAACCAAGATATTTTGTTTTTGTAGAAGTCGTTAATAAAGATTGATATAGCTTTATATTTTTTACCTAGCCCCCCCCCCCACAGCCGTATGGTGGGCAGAGCACAGATAGCCCTAGCGTGTGTGTGATTTATAGCAAGGCCACATCGGGCTATTTGTTGCGTCTACCGAGGGGAATCGAACCCTTGATTTTAGCGTTGTAAACTCGAAGAATTACCGCTGTTCTACCAGGGGACTTAGCTAAAACATGAATAAGCTATTGTTTTTGTTTCAAAATTTTCGCGCAGAGCTATACAAATAACTATCTCTTATAGCCGTGCCTAATTCTGAGCGGATAAACTACAGGAATGACACCTAGTCAACGGTACCCACCGCCAACTCTTGGCATGTTAACCACTAGGAATCGCTAGGCCGCCATGACTAAAAACATTACATTAACATCTTTCTTTTTTAATCCCCAGGGTCACTTACAGAGAAATTTACAGTTAATGATAACTCTGCATTATTTTATTGATTCATCATTTTGCTCTCAATTCTTTTATACTACATTAGATATGGTAACAACATTTCAAAAATGACAAATTTTTCTATTTCACCATTACATAACGTTTCAACTACAAGCTACAGGAAAAGTGTGTGTTTTGAATTTCGCGCAAAGCTACACGAGGACTATCTGAGCTAGCCGTCCTTAATATAGCCGTGAAAGACTAGAGGACAAGCAGCTAGTCATCACCACCCACCGCCAACTCTTGGGCTACTCTTTTATCAACAAATAGTGGGGTTGACCGTTACATTATAACGCACCCACGGCTGAAAGGGCGAGCATGTTTGGTGTGTTACGTATTGAGAATTTGAAATAATCCAAAACCACGTTAAATAATTTAACGTTTAACAGTTGAGATTTACCTTGGATTTAGTGTTTAGAAATATGCCGGTATTTTATTTAATTTACGCTATTTGCTTGTTTGTTTGTTTTTAATTATGCACAAAGCTACACAAGGGCTATCTGTGCTCTGCCCACCACGGGTATCGAAACCCGGTTTCTAGCGTTGTAAGTCCGCAGACATACCGCTGTGTCACTGGGGGGCCGCTATTTGCTAACAAGATTGATTCACACCGTTTTTGGTTTTGACACAAATAAGCTTTATAAATATATACTTATATTTATATATATATATACAACACTATAAGTTACAATGGCAACTATTATGATTAGCTACTACAAACCAATTTTCATAAACAGAAATGTTATTAACTTACAAATAGCCTAAAGTCGTCTTCCTAGTTCAGAGTCTCCTTGATATCCAGCGAGTTGTACGTACATATAATTGATGGGAAGCTAGCTAGCTTTGTCAGTCACTGAACTTTTGGACCGTTGAAGTAAGATAATATTTTCACAAAATCACTAATGTTCGATGAGAAATTAGTAATATTCTTGGAGAGATATTAACGTTTGATGGGAAATCACTGAAGTTCGAAATTTATAACTGTTCCTGGTCAAATGTCGTATATTTTCCGGTTGATAAGGGTTAGCAAAATCACAGTTTATAGCTTACACGGTTATAACAGTTTCACAGTAGACTAGTCTCTTCTGTGTTCTCTGTTGTTGTTTTTTGGCGCGATGCCCTGCTGTTTTTATAGGCGAGACACATCTTCTAGAACCTTCTAATAACACCGGATACTGAAATGTATATATTGTTGCTTCTTTGTGTTCACGAATATTCTATAATCTTGAAGAATTGGCGAGAGTTTCGCCATACGTAACTAACAAGGTAAACTAAACACGCCCTCAAATTTAAACTTATTCGAAACAAATGTTGACATTAAAATAAATTACAAATTCGCTATACGCAACACGCATCTGATAGTAAAAGTCACGCATATTTCTAAATACAAATTTAATCCAAACAATGTTCATATTAAAAATCTAGTCAGTACAGGATTTGAACCCACGACCTACAGATTGCGAGTCGAGCACCCTAACTACCTAGCCATGTCGGGCCGTTTACAAGAAGAAGAAGAGGAAAAAATAAATCAATAATATATGATTACTCTTTGAGTGTCCCCTGGTGAGCCAGTGACAAGTTTACGTACTTAAATCGTTAAAATCCTAGGTTCGATTTCTTGTGGTAGACACAGCAGATAGTTCAATGCAGCATTGCTTTAAATAATAAACAAACAAATCCATTTAAGAATATATTAATATATATTTGAAAAATTTAATTCAAGTACATCTTAATTAATTTGCTTCTCTCTTGTTACTTTGTTTCGTTTATAAATAACTTTTGTTGTCAGATTATTTAATTATTTTGATAGTTTTAAGCTAGTTTTTCCCTTACTTGTTTGTTTTAGCGCAAAGCTCACAATTGGCTCTCTGCTCTCTTTCCACGGCAGATAATCGAACCCCGAATGTTTTTGTTGTAAGTCCGTAAACCTACCGCTGATCCATCGGAGGACTTTTAATATGGGGAAAAAACGAACGAATTATCGCATGTATGATTATCAAAATATCCTTATTGGTTAAAATTACTAAGCAGATTTTTTTCCTGGCTTAAGCCAGTCTACATTTAGAGTTTTCTGATATTTTGGAATCTATCGCTACAAAACACGGAACAAAATCCAAGCACAATCCATTTTAGTGTAACTCATGTTCTAATTTCGACTATCACCTTTCAGAGGTTATTGCCCTCAAACAGTGCGTACGTTGAAGTTGATTTTACACTTTTAGGGAGACGCATGCTTGTAGCTAGATATTTCTTTTCCGCTGATTATTCGTTTCTTGATTTTTTTTACTGATAAGTCAGTCTGCCCTAGATATACTTGCATGACTTAGTGTTAGATATTTAGCTCAAAAAAAAAAAGAAGCAAATGTACTTTCCGACAATACAAACAGGTTCACAAAGAAATAAGTTATGTGATATACAGTTTTTATTGAGGATAGAGAGGACTAATAAAAGGGGGCATTAACCCTAAACAGTGATTAACGTTAGGAATTATCTTACAAGTCATATGAGATAAAACATTGAATGTTATTGAGCAAGCTTAATTAGAATTATCATATGGAATATATGATATTGAAAAATTTTGATCGCATGTCTTCCCCCCTCCCAAAAGAAAAACAACAATTAAACAAACAATTGGACTTATGACTTTAAAATAAATACTTGCAAACATCCAATTATTTTGTATACCCAAGGAATTCAGTGTGAGTAGGGACGGAAACCTATGGCCAAAAAACCAAATTACTTTTATTTTCAATGATTGAATACCATAAGAAGCTCTGGTTGTGCCCTATCATGTAAGCAAATTACTTGCTGTTAAATGCCTCAGTCTTACCACAATAGCCTCGCAGTGGCACAGCGGTATGTCTGCAGACCTAAAAACCGAGTTTCGATACTTTTGTGCTTAACTACAAACAATAACAACAACAACTTACCATAATGACCGCACTAGAGAGGGAAGGGGGAGGTCAAAGGGCGCAACACCGGCCAAACCAGCTTCCATGCGAAAAAGAAAAAAAATCTCGAAAGAGATCCTGAATCTGCTGCTATTTAAGAACCAAAACAAAGTTAGCATTTCTTGAGTAAACTATACAGCTGGCGCGGGTGACATGGTAAACATGAAAATACAAACACACAGAGGTTGATTACGTTATAGTAAAGAATTTTAGAGCCTGACCACGTCATTACAGTCTGTGTTGTCACATCCAGTCATGCTCTATCTGATGGCTGTAATAAGGCCTGAGGACGGGCCTTGTTTGTGAGTGTTTGTTTAAGCTACCAAGTAGTAGCGGATTAACCCTTTTTCTTAGTTGATAAAGCAGTTGTTTAGTTTGCAAGAGGTCTAGGGTTCGAACCTAAGTTGACGAAATATAAAAAAGTTTAAATTACCACAAAAAACATATGTTCAACTAGTGGTTGTTCCATGACCCTTAGATGAGGCCAAAGGACAGGCCTTGTTTTTGAGAGGAGGATAATGTGGTTGTTTGAGCTTAATTTGTAGAACTTTTGGGTTTGATACTGTGCTGAGGAGTTTACCCCAGAAGTAAGAAACCTGTATTGTAAAACATCCTAGTTTTTTTTTTGTTTGTTTAACCATATTCATGCCACGATATAAAATGTTGGTGCAGATAATGTACTGCAGATATGGTTCATAAGAAAAGCTGATAATGCTTGAGAAAGCTGTAGCACTGCATAAAAGAGTCTTCAATATAGCCTTACCCCTAAGGATATAAAAAGCTGTAATCAACATGAGCTGATACTTTACTAAGAGCATGGCATGGACTCGTGATTAAGGTATTTAACTCACAATTTGCAGCTGGCGGAATCGAAACCCGTCGCCGATTATGTTGGTCTTTCAGTTATAGGGGCATTATGATGTGATGGCAAATCTTACTGTTTGTTGATAAAGAGTAACTCAAGAGTTGGCAGGAGTAGTGTTGACCAGCTGCCTTCACTCCAGTCTGTCACTTCGAACTTAAAGATGGCTAGTGCAGATAGCCCTTGAGTAGTTTTGCATAAAATTCAACAATACTTTACAAAGTGGACCGAAGCTTGTCTACTTTCTGTCCTTTCACTATAGTCCAGAGATGATAAGTTGACTCAATAATAGATATCTAGCTTCAGAACACTGCAGAAAGTAATCATAAATCAAAGAAATAAATTAGTAGTTTCTGTTTTCTAAATCATACGATACATTAGAGTTGCAAATTATACATTCATTATTCGTCTGATGGTGTTGCTAAGAGAGCTGCACAAATTGGAAAGCAGCCATAGCAATAGAGCAGCATTCTACAGACTGATCTTATGACGTTCAGGTGGAAACTGTGACTCCCTCTGGGAGTAGTTAAAACCCAAACTAATTGAGGTACAGAGTTAGTATGACAACAACTAGAAAAAAAAGGTCAAACCTCAAGAAAGAAACTGTGACAAACCTCTGAAGGAATGGCAATTTGAATGTGGAGCCTGAATTTAGATGTGGTATACTTCTCCGTCACAAAAGTAGCATAGTTTGAACAAAGTCTTATTTTGTGGCTCATACTATCTAATGACAAATTTCACGGATGGAATGACACAAAAATCCGATAGGACGTTTACATTGATGTAACTCTGTATGGTGAAGCACTGTTTGGATTAGGATACAGAAAACAATGGGAAGGAAGAGTTGAACAGCGACAAAAATAGTTTTACTGGTAACTTTAAACTGATTAATGAATAGATAGAACTGCAGGCACTGCTCTAGCAGTTTGCATTTGCCAGAGAAACGAGTACTAGAATTACAACAAGTTCACTAGTCAGAAGATTGGCCATGGTGGAGACAGTAATCTCTACATTCTTATGACTGGGAGTAAACAAAAATCGAACAGGCCACCTTGGACAGCCAATAAAGACCACAGACTCAATTAGAGCATTGCTTAGCTCAAAAGGATTTGCATGCCTTATTTCACATGTTCTAACTGAAAGGTATTACTTGCATAGTGAATTTACATGTAGTAACGATATAACTACAGATGAAGTCATTACACAGTTAGGACAGCTAGTGATAGTAGTTAAAACAGCTATAATATTTTAAGACTAAAAGGGCTTTGCACCCATTACTATCCAAGCACTCAGATGTTATTATCCATAATAAATCAATGAAAAATGGCTGAAGTGTATCTTCAGTAGACACCTGTAAAAAGATCTTTCTTTTGCATAGCACCAATACTGTGGTCAGAGAATATCAGAAATAATAACTACACGTGATTAATGAAAAAAGTGGGAAGCTTAGAATTTTTCAATAGATTCTCACTACTTGAGGTATTGCTGTTGAATTGAAACTCGTATTTTGGATTATTGGTCAATAGATGGTGGCCCTATAGAATGTGCAATATTACTATAATTTCACATAGCCAGTTCCAGTAATACGTTTTACCGTTTTATATACACGGCCAGGTAATTAGGATGATTGGCTTGCAATCTGAGGGTCGCAGATTCGAATACCCACCCCACCAAACATACTCGCTCTTTCAGCCGTAGAGGCGTTATATTGTGAAGGTCAATTCCAATATTCCTTGGTAAAAAAAGTAGCCCAAGAATTGGCGGTGGGTGGTGATGATTAGCTGTCTTTGCTCTAGTCTTTCACTACTAAATTAGGGACGGCTAGCACAGATAGCCCTCTCGTAGCTTTGCGCGAAATTCGAAACAAACCAAACCGTTTTATACTTCTGCAAATGGCCTGTTAACAGTTAATGGGAATAAAATAAATTTATATATAGGAGACGTTTTACAGTGTTACAATAGGAATAGTACAGGAGTTTGTCAACTGATTTTGACATAGTGAGTTACTTTAGAGACTGTATGCCTTAATTTTTACTTGCTCTCTCTAATTTCTGGTTTGAATGATATTGGTATAAAGACAAGAACAGCATCTGTAATCAATGGCAAAGTAAGCTGCCATTCGATAACACCATCTTCCTTTCTTAAAGCTACAATAGGGTATGCTGTAAATGGCCAGCACTTCATTTTAAAGCTTATCCTCCTAACTTGTCGCAGGTAGAATGACAACTCAAACTTCCTTTCTTATATTTTCCAAAGTGTAGTCTCTTGATTTTCTTTGTCAACTTGTGCCATCATCTAACAAGAGAAGTCTGTTGACTTGGAAGACACGTTAATTGTGACCATCAAGTTGTTGCTAAAAGAGATAGCGAAGATGGCCCTGAAAGTTATAAGTTGCTGGGTCCCAATTCCTCTCCTGACACCAGAAAATCTATGATGTT
Source organism: Limulus polyphemus (assembly GCF_000517525.1). Taxonomy (NCBI): domain Eukaryota; kingdom Metazoa; phylum Arthropoda; class Merostomata; order Xiphosura; family Limulidae; genus Limulus; species Limulus polyphemus. The sequence goes on from NW_013666211.1 coordinate 502,070, forward strand.
TCTGAGCTTTGAGATCTGTAGATCTTGTGCAAGAGCTGCCTATCGAAATCAGCTCAGCCATATCCAACACCTGCAGCAAGAATTCACTGTTCTTGAGGCAAACTACCATAGCTTTTGCAGTTCATCTAGTGCCCAGTAAAGTGATGTCTCATAAATTAGTGTCATCCTAACAATGAGTGGAGACATTTGAAATGAAATCACAAATTTCCAGTGATCAAGTACACATACACGGAGCTGTAGAGTAGATGGACAACATATAGAGTTCCGAGAGGCCCAGGAAAAGCAAAAAAATTTACCCAAAAGACTCAAAAGTTCTATTAGAAATCAGACAAAAAGCTCGAAAACAAGCAGTTGACTACTGTTAGAATACCTATTACCTATTCTCCCACCTTAAAAGTAATGGTGAAGAACTTTACAACTGGAAATTGCAAGACCACTAACTGCAATGGTTTGCTTGCACTGCCATTGCCAAATTGAAGGAGCTCTATAGATGATTGTCTCAGAGGAAGATCACTAAATAGACAGAGAGAGGGAAAGGAAGGAATATTTCTGATACAAGAATATCGATGTCACTCAAAAAACATTATTGGGTGGCTGGTTGAAGAAAGGTTTCGAGTAGGTCCGTTATATTGTTCAACAACCTTCTGTGGAAAAGGGGAGGTTCCCAGTAGCGTTGATGATGCTTCTTCAACTAAGTGAGGACATTAGAGTAAAATACATGAATATGCAATTCTTTTCATTAAACCTTAAGTAATAAAATGTAATTCAATTATTCATATCGCATATCTATGTGCGAAGTGAACTTTAAAACAAAATTCATAGCAGTTAGCATCATCAGAATTTATATAACGTATACTTCATGGTTAAATAACGTTGATGTCAGTACCCTGTGCAAAATTTCAATTATCCATGACTTGTTTAATTCTTCTGTTAGTTTGACAGTTTTTCTTTATTCAATGATCAATGTGGTGTTTAATTTCGTTTAATTTGGCTTGTTTAAGTTTATTTTTGACTTCTGTAAAGGTGCATTGCTTACGGTGGTTTTATCCTTAAGGGGATTTAAATATTAGTATAGATTAACAGTTTAGTGCTTATTATCTCTTTTAAAGTTCTGTACCATGATTTGTGAAATAAAGACACTGAATTCTTCTAAATCTCTGCTTCATCTTTTCTTTCTATTTATTTTGATAATTATCACTGTTATTTACGTACTTTCTCACCTATGTATGATTTTCTTGGAAGGTCTATCATTTGAGTTTCCTCTGATTAATAGCTGTTTAAAATGTAGTACATTTCAGAGAATCTATTAATACTCTAAATGTCTTTGTAAAGGTAGGCTCGTTTACGTTTTTATGTTACTTTAGATTTATTGTGTAGTTGTTTTATCAAAATATTTGTACGGATTTTGATGCTAGTTGATTGTAGTTATACCCAGATTGTCATGACTATCTCGATGCAAAAAGTGTAGCATGTCTTTTATAAAGTTCGATTATTTTTAATTCGCTAAGCCACTTAGCCTCATTTAAATTCCAAATAACACGGATCACTCTTGTGTTTTATTTCAAAGTCCAATTCATGGTATATGACATTACGTCGGCTGTTTTTAGTTGTGGATTTTATGTCTTGTCTATCTTCATTACCTTTGAATTCATTTTAGTACTGGTAACTGATAACTGTAATGATATGCTGCTTTGGTTTTATGAGCATTTAACCTTTTTTGTTTCTTTTATTGTATCTTTTTTCTTCGTTTTTCTTTTGATTTTTGCAATATCAGTACCATACAAACAATAGTAATAGAGAGCTACAAGATGATCTCATTCGTTTCAGTAATGCACCCAATAGTCACACCTTTCTATTATTCCAACAAAAACTAGCATTAAACTGATGAGAGATCAACAGATCATGCAGAAACTTACTATCTTCTGTGTAATCCCAACATATTATCAACATCTGTATCATGTCATGAGAAGGAAGAAGTGACAAGGGAACCAGTTCTGTCACCGAAACGTAGCAAACTATTCATGGAACAATTCGGAGATTCATTCACAGATCTCTACTTAAACCAAAAACTTGGCTGGGATACGATGATGAGTTAGCTATATTAGATGGGCATAGCTCATGGTTACGAAAGCAGGCAACCACCTTGTCACTTGGTTGTACAAAGAAATCAACAGATACTGGTAATAATCTAGACTACACATTAAAATACTTTTAAAACGTAAAAAAATGAAGTCATAGCTTGCCAAGTTTCTAGGATACATAGAAGAAATCATAAAGAAAGAAGTTGACTACAACATGAGAACACTGATGTACAATGATTATCTTCAAGAATGAAACATAAATAACCACATAGTTACCAATCTCTATTTGGAAAGTCTTTCAAAAAATCTGAAGAAAGAGAATAAGATTAGAACATTTTTCAAAAGCCAAAACTACTTAGGTATCCAGTTGAAACAACCTCCTTAAGATCCATTAGAATGGAAAATTTTAATCAACTGCATTCCACGTGAATTTCATAACGAATATATTAGTGGAATAATGAGAACAGTTAATATAAGAATACAATAACATAAACACCATACGATACTCTGAAACACCAACAATTTAGTAATTGTTAACATGTTAAAAATAAAACCTTTGAATTCCAAGATACTAGAACAAGCATCATATTTGAAGTACAGAAATATTAAACATACCTTTCATATCCACTTAGCTAAGAATTATCTAAGAAAGCCAAGCACTGAAAATTTCAAAACCTGGTACGACTACTGATAAACATAAAACGTTCATTGTCTTTTAATGAGTCCAGTGAATATCCCATCATCCTTCTACACTTAAGTGTCTGAGTTCGATTTCCACTAAGTTTTCTCAGGATTACATGCCTGAAGAAAGCAGCAAATAAGCAACTGAAACATAATATTAGAGTTATTTGAGATTTGGGTAAATCAGGTAAAAACTAGTGATATAACATCATAGGCCATTTATTAATATTTCATTATTCTCAGGTACACTTATTTCACTCAAGAGTAATTGAGTAAGTTCACAGAACAACAGGGCATACAAAAGAAATTATTATAGAGATTTAAAATGTATTCGCAGAATTTGACTGAGTTGCAAAGGAAAGAGACTGGACACAGTGTGTAACATTTATGAAACAATATTTATTCACACAAACAATCAAAGACCAAATGAAAGTGTTTATCGTGCTTTTACTGAAGGTGTGAGAGCTCGCAGTGAAGAAATGATTTTTTCAAATCTCAGTAGAGAACTGTCCATAAAAGTATATACATGAAACAATAAATAATAGGGTGCATACACAACCTACGTCACTGTTGGTCGTTCTCATCAATAAATCAGGGAGGTTGTATCCTCAAGGTATATCCTGACCTGCCAGTATGTTCAATCTTATATGGATCTTTCCCACAAGGAAGTGCACGTCATATAAGAGGTGAATGACCCCGAACAATAGGTTATCAGGGCGAAAGAAGCTAAGATACTTCCGTGACCAATGATCTGCACTGTAAGTACGAAAATTTTGAAAACTTTTATATTAAATAAGTGGTAGAAAACCCATAGCATGCCTGTATTGTATTAATCAAATGAAATAATTATATCTTGGGTGTATTAAATGGTGTGGGATTTTGCACTGCAAGTAAAAGATTACTTTAAAATGTTTGTGGCATTACTCTTATTGCTCCATTTTTGATGTAATAAAGATTTTTATCTTCAGAGATTTGCAACAATTGCTGTAATATTTTATTGATTTCTATTGTATGTGCTGCAATAAATAGGGTTATCGGGTTTGTTTTCAATTTAGAGGGAGATTTGACGTCACGTGATCAACAGGTGTTTGAAAATATCGAATTTCATCAAAATTTTACAACATATTCAATAGTATAAGATGCGGGTTGTGCTAAATTTGACAATTATAGATTTTTGAGTATGTTAATAAGTTACATAATATTCTCAGATGTACTGTTACTGACAGGTAAGAGCAATCCCGCCAATAACTAGAGGTTCGAAATTTAAAGCTAAAGCATTTACTCGAAATATTTGCACACTAGACACACTATAAGACAAAATAAAATCAATCTTTATTTTCAATAAACAACAAGTCAAATATGATTGGCGAATGCAATAAGCACTGAATTACTTTTCTTTAGAGAAATTGTGAAGGTATTGCTGAAGAGAACAGTCTAAGAATGTATATTTTAGACTGAGACTGAGAGAGCATGATATTATATACATAAAATCAGTAATTCTATCCCTCTCAGAGCTCAGATGGTACTAATGACATTGTAAAATTAGTCTGTATAGTAGATATCTTTGATGGATGATCTTCCTTCATTGGTTGTTCCTAGAAGTTGTCAGAACCTTGGTTTACTCCTCAAGTGGTTAAGCAGTAGAATGAATATAAATTAAACCTTTGGCATTTCCAGTCAAAAGACACAATAATCATAAAAGTCAAGAATTTGATCATATATATATATATACGTATGTATGTGAAACATGGGGATTGAAAAAGCCTGAGCAACGTGGTTTCTGAATATTAACTTCCGTTAGGTATCTACGTTTGACAGTGATAATGGTATGGTTACAACTAAAATTATTTATTGGAAATTGGCAGATGCATTACATAGGCCAAATTGCATGACCCGGAAAATTTGTACAGGCCATCTTAGGGCATTGAAATAAGTAATGTGCCTACTTTCATCATCCAACCTACTTTCCAGTATCCAGAGACCAGGTCTGAAGTCTTAAATCAATGGACAGCTTCCAGTGCATTTGTACATTAATCTGTTTGTGGAAAGGTATTAATGTAGGTCACCACATTCATCTATCTAAAATCAATGCAGAAAATTAGCATGTCCTTATTCTTTTTTACAAATACCACTAGTGATGGCTAAACACTTTCTAGAGGCTGTATTAAGAATCCTTTAAAGTCCACTTCATATCAGCACTGGCTATATCCATAGTGCTCAAATAAAGCCTATGAGGTAGCCGTTTCAATAGAAATTTGTCTTCAGGCAGCCTTGTTTCTGCAACCTTAGCTGTACAGTTTGTTCCATCTACTTCCACTTTTTTACTGTGTTTACTGTGGAACCATCCCAGCAGGATGTTGGATAGCAAAGTGTCCATAATTATAGTACATGATCAGATAACTGTTTGAGCTAATGTTGCCTGCTTTCTAGCATATTTCTTCCATTGGTTCATTCACCACAACAGATGTTGACAACACATTAGACTTGGTACGTAGTACACCATGGGCATCACTTGTACATTTTCAGAAATTGTGATTCCTTCCTCAACATGCACACATGCAGTCCGTTGCTCATAGGGCCAGATGGTTTCACTTGGAACCCAACTCACCTGTTGCACAGTCAAATCTGACTGACAGCTTTTGCAGTGGGTCCATTCCCAAGATCCCAAGATCTGAACCAAGATGAAAGACAATAATAGTTATCCTGTGTGTGTGCCATTACTTAAACATAGCCAGTGATGTCTCTTCATTTACGTCTAGCCAATCACCATTTGCTAAAATGAAATCAACATTAACTGGCTGGAGTGGTGGGTTTACTGGAGTGCTTAATACTCTGCAAAGTTGACTAGATGTTTGGTGGCTCTGGTGTTAACCAATAACTCAACTTCATATTGGTACATACCACTCAATCCTGAATGAAATGAGCTGTCTACTACACTCTGGGCTACATTAGTTTTCCAGAGCAGAAGTGGTGACAGCCATAGCTTGTTTACAACCCTCCTGCACCAGCTGGACAGTTGAGTGTAATAGTTACTTTTGCCTATCCTGGTGCGAGTCAAGGTATGGGCAGTTCACTTTATAGAGCCATAACAGCCCACAACCAAGACAGATGCTTTGGTCCTCCCTCCCAAGGCATCAGCAGCATTTGTTACAGCAGAATCAGCATAAAAAGGTCCTGGAAGGCCTTGTCAACCCACTGGTTATGGTTGTTATTGTGTTTTGGTGTATAAAGATAAATTCAGTTATGATATGTATACTATTTTAAGATACCATTATACCATGATATTACTTTTATAATGATCTACGTTATATGAATGAAGACGTAGTTCTGAAATGTAACTGTTTTAAAAGGTGAGGTTGTACTTAGAATTGCATCCTTGTATTTTAAGTCCAATATTGGCTATTGTATGTATATAACACGCCATATACGTGATCCAGATAGAATGCAAGGTAGGGGCGTGTGCGACTTTACAGGTAAATGAGTTCTAGATCTGAGGTTTAATGTAAATATGGTGAACTTTGCTTGATTTGGATTTGGATGTGAAGTTTAAAGCGATTGAGCCCTAAAACAAACCTAAGATAAATGAGAATGAAGTTGCAGTACATTTCCATCGTTATTTTCCCTTATATAAATAATATTTTAGAAATATATAAATTTATAAAAAAGTGTGATCCTCATCTACTTAGTTTCAAAGTTGTGAAACTTAGCTTAGGAGAAGAGTAGAAAGTATTTAAATCACGGCTCGGTCAAGGCTGTCTTAGCTTTTTCATGGGGCAGTTGTAATACGCAGTCAGCAGTTCATTGGTGTGGAACCTTCTGAATAAGTATAAAAGATGGGTAGCAAAATCATAGGTGCAGTAACCGGGAATGGGGGCTTATCCCCTCAAAATTCAGTCACCCATTTAGAAATGTGTACTTTAACTTTTTAACCACATAACCTAACTGTCAAGCTTTCTGTATGCGGCTGATAAAGTTTTTCCTTTTAATTGTTTGTGCTCATTTCATAAAGCACACATAGACAAACGTAACGCACTTCAGATGCTTGCGTAGGTAAAGCACCAACGATTTGTTCATTTTGTTGGAAATAGACTCTGTGCTTTAATCTGACGTGTGCGCTCAATACAAGTGATTATTTTATAATCGATGTTTTTGTTTTTTAAAGCCTTGAATTTTGTATTGATGACTTGCAGCATTTATGTGGTGCGCTTACTTATTCATGTAATAAATGTGTAGTTAAAGCTTTTTCACTCTGAAAATGATTTTGAAACAACCTCATTATTGTTACTCATTTTAGCTAAAGGTAACACTTTAGATTAACAGCCTGATTTTCAAGAGAAGCAAAATAAAAACTCAATCTCAGGCTGTAAGTGTCTCTTTTTATTAGTTCGTAGTCTGCAGTTTCTTGTCATTTCTTTTAGTACATTTTGTGTTAGTTCATAGTCTACAGTTTCTTGCCACTTCTTTTAGTACACTTTTTGTTAGTTCTTAGTCTGGAGTTTCCTGTCACTTCTTTTAGTGCACTTGGTGTTAGTTCTTAGTTTGCAGTTTTTTGTCACTTCTTTTAGTACACTTTTTGCTACTTCTTAGTCTACAGTTTCTTGCCACTTCTTTTAGTACACTTTTGTTACTTCATAGTCTGCAGTTTCTTGTCACTTCTTTTAGTACACTTTTGTTACTTCATAGTCTGCAGTTTCTTGTCACTTCTTTTAATACATTTTGTGTTAGTTCATAGTCTACAGTTTCTTGCCACTTCTTTTACTACACTTTTTAAGACTAAAAACTAACAAAAAAGTGTACTAAAATAAGTGACAAGAAACTGCAGACTATGAAGTAACAAAAAGTGCACTAAAAGAAGTGGCAAGAAACTGCAAACTAAGAACTATCAAAAAGTGTATTAAAAGAAGTGACAAGAAACTGCAGACTAAGAACTAACACCAAGTGCACTAAAAGAAGTGACAAGAAACTGCAAACTAAGAACTAAGCAGTTTTTGTCACTTCTTTTAGTACAGTTTGTGTTAGTTCATAGTCTACAGTTTCTTGCCACTTCTTTTAGTACACTTTTTGTTAGTTCTTAGTCTGGAGTTTCTTGTCATTTCTTTTAGTACATTTTGTGTTAGTTCATAGTCTACAGTTTCTTGCCACTTCTTTTAGTACACTTTTTGTTAGTTCTTAGTCTGCAGTTTCTTGTCACTTCTTTTAGTACACTTTTGTGTTAGTTCATAGTCTACAGTTTCTTGCCACTTCTTTTAGTACACTTTTTGTTAGTTCTTAGTCTGGAGTTTCCTGTCACTTCTTTTAGTGCACTTGGTGTTAGTTCTTAGTTTGCAGTTTTTTTGTCACTTCTTTTAGTGCACTTGGTGTTAGTTCTTAGTCTAAAGTTTCTTGCCACTTCTTTTAGCACACTTTTTG
>NW_013666212.1:0-1400 GCF_000517525.1 Limulus polyphemus
AGGGTATTATTAACAGGTATTTCAGCCTGGATACAGGTATATTCTATACTGATTATGGAAGGATAAAATTGGTAGATATTCTAACCTGAATACAGATATATTCTATACTCATTATGAAAGGGTATTATTAACAGGTATTTCAGCCTGGATACAGGTATATTCTATACTCATTATGAAAGGGTAAAATTGGTAGATATTTAAATCTGAATACAGATATATTCTATACTCATTATGAAAAGGTATTATTATTAACAGGTATTTCAGCCTGGATACAGGTATATTCTATACTCATTATGAAAGGGTAAAATTGGTAGATATTTAAATCTGAATACAGATATATTCTATACTCATTATGAAAAGGTATTATTATTAACAAGTATTTCAGCCTGGGTACAGGTATATTCTATACTAATTATGGAAGGATAAAATTGGTAGATATTCCAACCTGAATACAGATATATTCTATACTCATTATGCAAGGTGAAATTAATAGTTATATCAGTTATGACATATGTAGTTCTGAATTTTAAAAACTGTATTCAATAAACCTAAAAATTTAGTACTTGAAGTGAACACTTTTAGATAGATTTTTAAGATTTTTTTCTCGTACTTAAAAACGACATTTTTCAAGTTTGTTTGGAAACATTATCATTTTCATAAGTCTAACAAGGAAAACTGATGGAAGTTTCATCGTAAATTTAATTATTATTATTATATTTACAATAACCGAAATCGTTCTAGTAACATTTTACTATAGGCAACTATATTGACTTTCGAGATGTATCATTAACTTTTAGTACTTATAATTGAGTTTGTTCTCCTTGTGGTTCCACATGGGACTATTAAATTTAACTTTTAAAAATTATAATACACAAAGTACAGTGAAAAAGCGGTAAAAATGGATGTCGTAATAACAGTAAGAAACAGACAAAAAGTGTGCCTGTCATTGAGACTCGGCAAGTATAATCTTATTCTCGTTTTGTTATTGTAACAAAAGTAACAGAGCATATTACATCAGTATGTTTTTCTTCCAATAATGAAGATGAAGACAGTTGATAAAACAAAAAACATTTTATCTACAAGGTTGAATCTGTTGCTAATGTTTTTCTTATTTTTCGTTTTTGACCTACGTATGCGACTGAACGTTTTTACAGTTGTTTATATATACACATATATATAAAATAATGTTTTATGAAAGGTGACATATATTTTTACTTTTTGTTTTAATATAATCATGTTTTATGAAAGGTGACGTATATTTTTACTTTTCTGTTTTAATATAATCATGTTTTATGAAAGGTGACGTATATTTTTACTTTTCTGTTTTAATATAATCATGTTTTATGAAAGGTGACGTATATTTTTACTTTTCTGTTTTAATATAATGATGTTTTATGAAA
>NW_013666212.1:2400-30019 GCF_000517525.1 Limulus polyphemus
GTTTTTACTTTTCTGTTTTAATATAATCATGTTTTATGAAAGGTGACGTATATTTTTACTTTTCTGTTTTAATATAATCATGTTTATGAAAGGTGACGTATAATTTTACTTTTCTGTTTTAATATAATCATGTTTTATGAAAGGTGACGTATGTTTTTACTTTTCTGTTTTAACCTACAAAATATTTACACTTATGTTTTGCTTGTTTCTTTTGTTTTAGCACAAAGCTACACAATGGGTTAAATGCGTTCTGTTCACCATGGGCAATCGAACCCCGCATTTCAGCATTATGAGTCAGTAAACTTACCGCCCCTCAGCGGCTCAGCAGTAAGTCTGAAGGCTTATAATGCTGAAATTCAGGTTTCGATACCCGTTGTTGGTACAGTACAGATAGTCCATTGTATAGCTTTGCGCTTAACAACAAACAAACAAAAAATAATAAACTTACCGCTGACGCAATAGGAGACGTACTTGTATTCATGAGAAAGTTACTAAGGCTATCTACCACTGCCCCAAGTTTTAAACTACTGATCAGAAGCAGGCAACCAATCAGCAGCAGCTTTTCACGCTTTAAGACTGACTGTAACTATTATAACACACCCACAGCATAAAGTGCAGGAAGTATTTTGTGGTAACACACAGACTGTAACCCGGCTCGCCAGCTCCAATACACACACATATATATATATATAGAGAGAGAGTTCTACAACAGGTACAACTCTCACCTCCTACAAAATATAATGTATTTGTTAATAACGCCGTGGAAAAATAATTTAACACGTAAAAGTTGTATTTCTTGAAAACATGATTCTCTTATAGTACGCCTTATTATCATCTACTAAATTGTTATGAAAAAAGAGTACAACATGATTATTCATAATAATAGAACATGTGCTTATTTTAATTGTAATTCTAACGTGTGTTTATCTAAACTTTTTATTTTCAATGTTCATTTTTTTTCTTATAGTTACGTATCTACCAAACAGGTTAAATCTGAAATAGCTCGGCAACATTGAAAATACCTCATTGTCTAAATTAGTAACCTATACGATATCCTAAGTCATTTTATTAACAAGTAGCTATTATTTTACTATATTAGACATTGATTACTGACTAATTTATGTTCTACGTTTCGGCTACTAATCTACGACCGTCTTCATGAAAGGTTTGTATGTAGTTAAGCACAAAGCTACACAATGGGCTATCTATGCTCTGCCCACCACGAGTATCGAAACCCGGTTTCTAGCGTTGTAAGACCGTATAAATACCGCTGTTCAACTGGAGGGGGCTCATGGAAGGGGTTGAGAAGAACTGTGTTTTTTTTTGTGGACTTCCCGTAAAAACGCTATTAGAACTATAAATGACTTCTTGGTTGTAATAATCACGTTATGCGTTGCTGTTAAATAATAATTTTTGTAAATAATGCGCAGTACTTCAAGAATGCCGAATGTCTCTGAAAGAACTGTAGTTCAACCGCGAAGATCAAGTCGGTAAACATCTGGGTTAGCTCCATCAGTGCTGGATAGTGCTGCAGCTGAATGCATGTACGATTTTACCAGTTTATTGTGTTTTATGTCTCAAATGTATTAAATTACAGTACGTAATAAGGTAAAAAAGGTGGTTTGAACCTTTGCTGTGTAGGAATAATAGACTCATCCTCAGATAAGCACTTCCTTCGTGTGACAAGAGTATCTAAGAATTCTGAAACAACTGACGGTTATTCCGTCAGTTATTTAATGGTTATCATGACGTCTTCGAAACAGTTTTCTCTATAACGAAGAAGGGTTTGCCGTATGTCATTCATTGACCACGGGTAAGCCCTGTGTGGAGCTCTGGATTTCTGAGTTTACGAGCCAGTTCGAATCCGTACGATACAACCAAATATTGCTTTTGTTTTAAGCTGTGGATGAGTTATAAGAGTAACAGTCAATCGATTAGCGTGGATGGTAGGTGATAGGGTGCTGTTAACTGGTTCCCCCTCCTTCTGATCAGTAACACAAAATTAGCTTCGCCATAAATAAAAAACGCTATTGACCAAATTATTAACAAAATCAGATCTCGTAGTTGACTGAGCTGTGAATTTCCTTGGTGAGTATATTTTTTCATATAAACACATTATATTAAACTCACAAAGAAATTAATAATCTGTGTGATATTAACTCATCTACTAACGATCTAGCCTCAGAATAGTCTGCATTATCCGTTGTAAAGTTTCTCGATTTCATTAATTTTGGCAATATAACCTTCGTTTGATATCTACGCCTTTACACCTTCCACTATACACTCCCATCAGATGTATGAAATAGGAGTGATATTGACAAAGGACTTCCAGAAAGACCAACAGCTAGCTGATGCCACAAAAATAGCATACAAAGAAAACCGAAAAAAAATATTTTAATCAGTTACCAAAATTTGCAACATCACCCGCTACAAGGATCAAAGAACGATATCAACAGGAAATGACGTGATTCTGTTTAATTTCAAGAACCTATATTGAGCCCATATCAAACCCTTCACCTCAGCAACCTTCGAACAATATTCCATGTTTCGTAAGCTCTTGAAGGGATAAAGCAGAGCCTCTAGTCTCTTCGATCGATATTAATGAGGAAAATAAATTCTCATCAACATTTAACTTCATTCCTTGGATAGATGCCATTTTGAAATAACTTACTTCAGCTCTTGATAACTTCGGTCAACGGGTGCACTCCACCATTAAGAATATTACTATATACATCAAATCTTTAGTACAACTGAATTAATGACTACTTTTGAGAGCATCTATAATAGCTATTCAGGGCTCAACTCATGACTTCTTGCTTCTTACTTCGAACGTATTCATTGATTCCGGAATCAAACTTTGCCACCATTTCCAATTAAGCTAAAAAAAAATTCCATTTCCGGGATGATTTAATCTATCAACAGTTTCGCGAAATGCTTGTACTCTTTGTGCTAAACGCAGAACTATTGCAGTTATTCTATTTCGATTAAATTAGTGTTGTATTTTCTCATTAAGAACTCGTTAAAATAAAACAAAACATCACGTATCTGGTATGTTAAACATAAAAGTCTGGAAATTAAAATGCTTTTTGGCATTTGAAATGAGCTCAATAGATGATTACTAATAGCATAAACATAATAATAGTAATACAAACATCATAAACATAATAATAGTAATACAAATATCATAAACATAATAATAGTAATACAAATGTTTTACATTGGATATATCTTATGTTTTAATTAAAACAAAATAAATCAAAAATTTTGACATAGTACAAGTTGCCACTAGGTATAGTCGATTTTCAGACCCTCTAGCGGTCGTAGGCAATAAAAGGCGACTACCTTTGCAAGAAGTTTAATTTTTTTAATAGTTACTAGTTTGTGCGAGGTTGGATTTATTTCTACTAAATATTTCGTATTAAAACGTATTTACTTGATAGTCTATTTTATTCATTTACAAAACTATTTAAAGTTATTTAAGACAGATATGATCGCGTTTGTCGTGTCACCTAGTGGTGGTTTTGGTCTATGTGTTGAGAAGACTTTTTATGTACTTCGTTACCTTTGTGCTGTATTTTTCTGAGAATTCATCATTTATATTGCGATTAACATGTTTTTAGCTTTTTAAAAGTTGCTTCTATTCTTGAAACTTAAAAGAATATTTTACTATTTTTCTCTCTGGGAAATATAGTACCTTGAAATTTAATATTTTATTTTATTACATGTCAACGAATAATAATAATGATACAAAATACTACAGAAATAAATGCAAGCTTAGCGAGTGGATATACCACACTTACATTAGTTTCCAAAAAAAAAAAAACGAGCAGCTGAAAATGTTTATTCATGTAAGATAAGAATAAACATTCAGTGAATGAATAGCAGTCTACATTACAACCAGTCGTTGTGACAACTTATTAAAAATGTTTACAGAAATCTTAGCATAAGAAAAAAATTTAATCATTTATACAAAATACTTAGATATAGTTGTTAACATATTTATTACGTCTACTAAATAAACTAAGTATTATGTCTACAGATAATTCCGAAGTTGCTTATTCTTGAGCTTACTAAATAGGTTTCAGGCTTTGTTTCAAAATATATCCGTTTTTGAGCTTCGCGAGCTTTTGTATATAATTTCTTATACAACTTCTGGTATAATGGTTAGTAATTCGAGTCGTATACTTTTACATAAGATATTTCTGTTATTTGGTAATTTTTTTTAAAGAACCAGAAATAACAAACAAACCAAACGCCGAATATTCGGATTGTTTTATTAGTTTACAGTTTATATATAGTTCTGTAGTATCACAGAAGTCTGTGTTATTTTCAGAGGTTTTGTATTTTACACAAAGTTGCACTTTAAAGATCTGAAGCGTTGTTTTCACGGATGTTTATAGCAAATTCATTATAATTTTCTTGGTGGGTATTTGGGAATTTGGTTTTCCCGGAGCACACGGAGATAAGATACTCTCCCTCCTCTCGTTGGCTCAGTGACAAGTGTTGGAGCATGTAACGCTAAAACTCTGGTTTTGATACCTGTGGTAATCGAAGCACAAGTAGCCCATATTGTAGCTTTATGTTTAACAGAAACAGCCATTAACTGACAATCTTTAGAACTTCACGCTATGAAAACGTCAACTTTTCGACATTTTTTCGTAGCATGGATGAATAACTGAATTATTTTTAAAGGTGCTAAACAATGGCTTAATATTAATAATTTTTATCAAATTCTCCCTTCAAACGTTTACGTTATACAGGGTGATCTTAAAGAAAACCCTATATTTAATATTGCATTTTAATGGTTTAGTTTGGTGGTTGTAAAGCGCAGAGCTAAACAGTGGACTATCTTTGCTCTGCTTACCACAGGTATTTAAACCCGATTTTTGCATCGTAGCCTGCAGACTTACAGCTTTTGCATTTTAGATGACTACCCTATATAACATTTGTGTTCAATATTTTCCTCTAGGAACCTTCAGTGACTTTTCCTCTTATCGATAAATGCTTACAACACGAATGCTGGAACAACTTAGGATGCTTAACCAAGAAAACACAGAATAAAATTCAATTAATGTAAAATTAAATTCATTAAGGTATTTCATAAATGAAATAAATAGAAAGGAATTTGCAATAATATTTAGTTGCCAATATATATGTTGGAATCTAATTGGTCATTATAATGCATTTAAACATAATAACGTAGATAATATATTATTACATTGTGTCAGTTTGGACCAGCTAATGCTTGAACAAGGAGAATATCTCACAAAACTTCTGTCCATGAACAAAGAACCCAACAGAGAAGCCATATTGTTATCATAATGTGTCTTCGTGAATATTATCTTCTAAAGATGCGCGTGAATTCGATCTGTGAAGAAATGAAAAGTCACTAAAGAGGAGCCGTGAGATAAACTAATTGGAGGCTCAAAGCTCCAAAGGTTTATTCTCTCTCTCTCTAATCATACAGAGGATGGATTTTTTTATTCCACATACTAAGTATCTATAACGAATATAGTTTTCACTAAATTTTATTCTTCTGGACATTTCCTTAATTTCGTACATAATGTTAATGGGAATTTTCCTAATGCACAGAACAAATGTTCTTTGGCGGGCATTATTAGTTCTTACACCCAGAAAATATTAATTTCTTAGTTTCTTGTAGTAGCCACCCATTGGCTCAGCGGTAAGTTTGAGTGTTTATAAGGCAAAAATTTGGAGTTTGATCCTTGCTGTAGGCATCATCACGTAAGCCATTTTAGGGCTGTGCTGCCATCTGTGACAAAGAACACGTTTTAATATAACGAATTTATTTATAAAACATTTAAATTATGTACGAAGATCACGAAAGCGTAACTTTAAAATAGTAATTCCCAGATACAGTAGATTATACAACCATACATAAAAAGGAGCTAATTGAAAAATAAATTATTTAATTATTTTAAATTTTATGTAGTTTATGTAAACATCACATTGACTAGAGTTGAAATTGTTTTACATTTTTCAGTATTGTTTTTCGTAGTAACTAATTTGTTAATCTTACGAAGTTTTGTTAGCACTATTTTAACCAATTCCCCAGCAGAAACAGGTAATATTGCGTGTTTACTTATAAACATTTCACATTTTGTAAATATCAAGATGGACTTAGAGTTATACTCTAAAGTACAACTAAAACTTCAAACAATAATATTTTGAACCTTTTCATCAACTTTTAAGATTTCAATCTAACACTATCTTTTAATTCGATTATTTCAAGTTTTTTAATGTTATTTACTAATTTTATTTAATGTCTATATGGACCACTATAGCAGGAATTGCAGTCATAAAACGTTTAATGATGGTTAGTTGTTTGTTTGTTTTGGATTTCGTGCAAAGCTACACGAGGGCTATCTGCGCTAGCCGTCCCTAATTTAACAGTGTAAGACTAGAGGGAAGGCAACTAGTCATCACCACCCACCGCCAACTCTTGGGCTGTTCTTTCACCAACGAATAGTGAGATTGACCGCATCATTATAACGCCCTCACGGCTGAAAGGGCGAGCATGTTTGGTGTGACGGGGATTCGAACCCGCACCCCACAGATTGCGAGCGAGCGCCCTAACCACCTGGCCATGCCGGCCCAATAGTTATTATAAAAAGCATATTAATCAAAACTATGGCAAACGTTTAGTTCAACATGATGACTGGCACTCACATAATAGCAATACATATGTTTTGAAATAACGTGCTTATTAGTAATAAACAAGATTATTAAATTATATTTGCTACATAAAGACCATAAATCCTCCCAATACTTGATAAGGTTGGATTAGTTACCACATTTCTGGAGATGTAGATGCTGGTGTTGATGTTTTAACCTTACAACGAGTGACTTTCGAAACGATTTTTTATGAAGCAAAGTATAATTAAACAATTTCCTTCTTAATATGAACTTTATAATCGGAATTTAGGAGCTGTTGGAGATAATGCTGTAGTAGAGCTGTCTGATTTTATGTCATATTTTCGTAACTAAAAGGAAAGAAATAATGAAAATTTGTATTAGTAAAACTAAGAAGTACATAACTTTGTTTTCGGTTAATTATTCTTTTTGTTAACCCTAACTAGTTGCTGGCTAATTCCATCATTGTAAGACCATGCCTAGATTCAGCTAAGGCAAATAATAACCTTATTTTATATTTCTCTTAATATTTCAGATGTGTTGTAAATAATACTGCATGCGTGGCTGTACGTTACTATGGCGACAGGCCCAAGTGGCTCCGCCTTAGTACCGCCTACAATCATCGTTGATGAAGAGCCGGCAGAACAGGTCGTTGAATATATACCAACAGATGGACTTCTGACGCCTCCGGATATACTAGATGGCGTGGATTGGTCACAACTTCCGCTTTCTCGCCATAGACCTTCGTACAGGTTTGTTTACACGCATAATACTCTCTCTATCTCTATCCATCTCTCTCTCTCTCTCTCTATATATATATATATATATATATACATATGTATATGTATTAAATCCGAAGTATCTTTCTCTGAAAAAGCAACAATATTCATGTGTAATTTACATTTTTAGGTAAAAAAAAAGATAAGCATTAATATGAATTACTGTTATTATTATGATTATTCTGTTACAAACATTTAATAAGTTGGAAATGTATAATTGAAAATTTTTCGTATCAGTAATTGAGCAGAATAAATTCTCAGATAGCATTTATCAAAACTTGTACGAAACCCTGATATCTACAAAGCTTAATTTTTTTTTATATTTAATGTTCTATAAGCTTACTATTTTTCGAATGGTCGTATAAAATAGTTAATAAGAATATGTCAGAATAAGAAGAATTAACCAAAAATACAAATTCATTAAGTTGTTCTACTTGCGATTCTTTTGTATTATTCTGTGATCATATAGTTACGTGTATTAATTACAAGAGTGTGTTGAACATTTTGTTGAAGATTAAAAATATTGATCAGTTAAATTACGTACTGAAAACCTGGTGAATTAATGTGAAGTAAAATGACAGGATGACAAAGACTGGTCATCCTGCAACAGAACGTGTGTGGATTAGTGATCAGTTATAATAGGATACAGACATTTTCACAGTAAAGTGTCACATAATGTGTTCCAATTTATATGTATCAGTGTAAACTATATCATACTATTAGTTAATCATTTAAAATTGATCAGGATCATATTACCGTTTATGACATTAATACTTCAATGTAATCTCGCTAGATGGCAGCACAGACAGTTCTTCTGTATAGATGGTATTTCAGTTAATGTTGGTAATAAAGTTGATTTTTAGTGTTGATATAAATTGGGGCATAGTATTTTTTATTAACGTTTCCTCTTTCTCAATTAATAGTGCGGAATACTTTTAAATGGCAAGTAAAATGTCCTGCTTAATATTTTTTGTAGTTTTAATTACGTTTTATATTTTCTGATTATTAATAAATTTTAAATAAAATTTGGCATACAATACAAAACAGAACTAGAAATAAATAATAACTTACACAGTATAACCAATAATATTAATAAAATTCATTTAAAAGATGGAGTATATCATTAGTTACAAAACACACAAAAACTAGTTGTTCGCTCTAAGATCCACACAGCTCACCACACACTAGACTTGCATTTACTTCTAAGCACTCGAGCATTGCTAGTGCACAGTTCACATTAAAAACTGTGCGAAGAGTAAATGATGTAAAAATATTTGTTGTTTAAAAGGAAATTTTTTACCGATGTTACATCACCGTACAGTTCTCCGTATTATTCTTAATTCTTTAAAACAATATTTTTCAGTATCAAGATGTTTTAGCGCTATATGTTGTGCAGTAAATTTAAAATGTTTTGTAAGCACATTGAAAATGTTTAATTTGAAATCTTTAAGCAAACATATTTTTAAAACCGAGGATCTTTTTCCTAGAACTCTTCAGACTAAATGTAAATAATTCGATATCTGAGCACAATCGGCTCTTTTTTTTTAAAGAGATATGAAATTAAGTTTGAATTTCCCTACTGATGCTCCAGATCTCAAGTAGATAGCAATAAGCACAATGTAATGTGTATCTTTGTAGGAACTAGCTGATGTGTTCTAATTTGTGATATTTTTGTACATTACATCTTGAATAAATTTTAGCTATCTCAACTATAAATACTTTCATAATGAATTGTAGACATATTCGTAGAACATTTAACATCATCTATTAAAACACTCTATCATTCTTTTGATGTTTTATTTATATTAATTTACATAATACAAATAGTTTGTTTGTCAAATGCAAATATCCGTTAAAAGATGGCGCCACACTGAGTATGGCATCAAACATCACCCACCATTACGCTTATAAAAAGTTGAATAGGAATAAGTTTGAAATATACATTTTTCTTTGTATGAGGAAATATTTATTGCCTATTGGTATTTCAGTTTAATCTTTATTCTATTTATCTTATATTTGTTCTTACATTTTAAGTTAAACATTGTGACTACAATGGATAGTTAATGCGTTGTGTACACTGACATTGGGGATAACTGATCATCGGAATTCATTCAAAGTTCTAGACGCGTAAATGAAGTAACACAAACATACATATAATAATTTTATTTTTACTTACACAACTTCGAGAAAACAAGCAATAAGCAACACTCAATAGCCGCAGCACTTGAAACTCTTATTAGCCATTTTTTTGTGCGCCACCAATAACAAGCGTGGGAGGCGCGTATACCCGAATCAATTTCATTATTCATCAGGTTCTCTACCAGCCTACCCTCAAATTGAAATTATTTTAGGCAGGACTAGAGTAAATAGTGTGGTCAAATATATCAATCTAAAGGGTTTGACCTCTTGAATCCAAAACTGTAATTAAATCTCAAATCGGTCAAAAGATGGCGGAGATATAAGCTAAAAATTTATACTTGAAAAAAAAAAAACACTCAGAGCTGTTCTATGAGCCGCTATGCCGCGGCTTAAAATTATTGAAATTGCCACTTTTTTTATTTTTAGAAATACAATACAACCTACTGAACAATACTTCGGAACTAAGAAACGTAAAAAGGAAAAAAAAAAAACAACTTGTCTTCGCCATTACGAAATAAATAAAAAAGTCGTAGTTTTCACGTTTTATGGTTTTCAATTACTTCCACGTGAAACCACGTGTAAACAACAAAGAAACAGAGATGTAGCATGGTCATAATTTGTATTTCATCAATTTAAAATATGATAAAAAATACATTCTTGGAAATGAGGCTTGTGTTCTTTTGCCGTTTTATTTTTATATATATTTTTTACAGTTCTGGATATCAACAGTATTCGATACTCGTGACCACGGTCTACCAAGTTATTCGTTACGTGGATGAAACACTGTACATGTAACATATCCGAAAGTGTTATTATTTATCGAAAATCAGAATACATTATATAAATTGACGATATTTGTGATTACAAATAATTAAGACAGAAAGATCCGAAAAAAAACTGAGAGGAAAACTGTTGTAAAAGTATAATTAAGTTCTCAATTATATCGTGATATATTTCCAAGAAACACGGACAAAATACAGTCTAAGTTCGATGTAGTTCTGTACAATTAAACTAAATGTTTAAAACGAGAAAGTTTATAAGGCTAAAACCCGGGTTTCGATACCTATGATGGGCACAGCACAGATAGCCCATTGCATAGCTTTGCGTTTAACAGCAAACAAAATAAATAAACAAATGTTTAGAACGATCCCTATGTACGTGTATTACAAACTCAAACTGAAATACTTCTCCTGTAATTTATCAACCTTCAACTACCGGTTGCAGATTCAAACTGAAATACTTCTCCTGTAATTTATCAACCTTCAACTACCGGTTGCAGATTCAAACTGAAATACTTTTCCTGTAATTTATCAACCTTCAACTACCGGTTGCAGATTCAACACGGAATCTAACTTTTCTTTCTTTTGGTGTATCATACATATCGATATTGACTGCTACATTTACGTCTCCAAAACGTCAATTATATTTTATAGAGTGATCACTCTTGGTAAACGATATACTGTTGTTGTCATTCCTGTTTCTTTAACTGTTCTCAGTATTAAAGTTATCTAATGACTCTTTAAGTTGCAGTCGTACATAAGGTATTGAGGTCGAAGAAATTATGTATAGCCTCATGTTTAGATCGCTCAAAATGGACCATCATTTAAATACATAGAGTATATGTCAGATAATTGTCTTCATGGTGTGTTTTGTCAAGGTTCTAGTACCTAAATTTCAAAATAACTTTTATGTTAGGAAAAAACAACAACAAAATTTGAAATTAGCTAAACTTGTTAACCGAAAAAATATTATTGGGCCTTGCACATATTCAACTAAGGTTTGTAAGGGAAAAACAGAAATCAGAACTACTGTAGGAAGAACCAAACTTCCAAATACTTACTATGTCCTCCTTCTTCTTCCGAAATATTATCATCTGGTTCTGCCATATTAGTCATTCATATTTCAACATAACTTCAGGTACGTTTGTCGTTCATGTTGGTAACTTGTGATGTTGATTGGTCGTTCATGCTGGTAACTTGTAATGTGGATTGGTCGTTCATGTTGGTAACTTGTAATGTGGATTTGTCGTTCATGTTGGTAACTTGTAATGTTGATTGGTCGTCCATGTTGGTAACTTGTAATGTTGATTTGTCGTTCATGTTGGTAACTTGTAATGTTGATTTGTCGTTCATGTTGGTAACTTGTAATGTTGATTGGTCGTTCATGTTTGTAACTTGCAATGTTGATTTGTCGCTCATGTTGGTAACTGGTAATGTTGATTTGTCGTCCATGTTGGTAACTTGTAATGTTGATTGGTCGTTCATGTTGGTAACTTGTAATGTTGATTGGTCGTTCATGTTGAAATACAGTTGCAATTGTTTCATAATATACTCTTTGATCATGTGTAAAGCACATGTCGTTCATACACTTGTTCTTCAGTATCACAACACCACCCTGATATTTTATATTGTTATTCGTTAAGATATTTGTCTCAACACAGAGGTGTTGAGCAAAATGTTTAAACCCAGTTGTAAGTTTCTCATTAATAGTAATGTTTTCAAGACACAACGACATGTTATAATTCAACCATTAATTCAGAGTAAATGTCGTTTCTATGCTGTATACTGTAGTGTTGTATTTTAAAATGTTACTTGTCTATAGCACAATAAAACTGTTAATATTGTTACGTCTCCGTTCGTTAGTTAATTTTCCGTAAATTTCTTTCCGATGAATTTTAGCGATACAAGTCTTTCTTAAATAAAACTGGTTTATTCTTTCTAAATACAACTTCGCAATACACTTAATTTCCACAGTCACGCTATAACAAACGCTATAATTCACAACGAACGTTTCACGTGCTCGACTCAACAATACGTCTCTCTCTATCCGCAGTTCAATTACACATTACATTGTTGCCGTCAGTTCTTACCGGTTCATACATACAAGACTACCGCATATCTAGTAAGCTCTCGAGATTTCAGGAAGGGACGTGAACGTTCGAGAAGCGCATGACGTGTTAGTAGAGTCACGTGACCTTCGCTGTCGTAACAATATAATTTATTTGTCCATGTAGCAACAGAGATGTAAGTCTTGCAGCAGTTTCCATTGCAAATTATGTTGAAATCATTCGAGATGTTGGAACATCCATTTAATAAAATACGAGTCGATAAACACGATGATCCGCACGCTTTTAGTATGAAGATGTTTTTTTTTTAAAGACTGAGTTGAGTTAAAAAGTGTAAAGTCTGAAAGGTTGTAAGATGATCTTCAGTGACGTCGCTGATTTCATTGAGAACTCACTCTGGCAACGCAAAAACGTTAGGCTTGTTTAGAGAAGTAAGGTTTCAGATCCGACAATCATTTGTAGTGCAAGAAAAATCACGAATAAGATAAAATAAATGAACAGCAAAGCAAATATCAATATATATAATGGGAACGAAAATATATTTAAAAATACGAGTTGCTTTAGTTCTTAATGAGTTTTATTTAGAAGCGCATTTTTAATCTTTATTTACATTTTCTCCTATTTTATAGCAAGACAGATAAAACGGAATTGTACCATAATTCGCATGTTTCCTAAGCTAAGCTTTGTTTTCTACTTTAATACAGTCTGTTTGAATAAAATAATTAGACGTTAATATACATTTTTGTTATTACAAAATATGCATGTCCATACTGCTAATATTAACACTTTGGGGCACAGCAATTTCAATACACACGTTTTTAACATTCTGACGCTGAAAATAACATTCTTTGTTTTCTACTTTAATACAGTCTGTTGGGATAAAAATAATTAGACGTTAATATACATTTTGTTATTACAAAATATGTATGTCCATACTGTTAATGTTAACACTTTGGGGCACAGCAATTTCAATACACACGTTTTTAACATTCTGACGCTGAAAATAACATTTTTAGCGCTACTATCATGCTCATTGTATGTAGTGTTTGAAAGCTTTTCCATGAAATTATCAAAAGATGTTTGAAAGCTTTATTATTTCAAATCCTGTTTCTACTTACATGTAGTTAGGATGATATGCTGCTTTCATTGTACATTTACAGAAATGTAGAATACATACACACACAATATATATATATATATATATATACATATATATAAAGTTGCCCCCCAGAGGCACAACGGCATGTCTGCAGACTTACGTCGCTAGTAACCGGGTTTCGATGTCCGTGGTGGGCAGAGCACAGATAGCCCATTGTGTAGCTTTGTGCTTAACTACAAACAAACAATATATAAAGTTGTTGTATTTATGATGCAGTGAATGTATTAGATTGGAATTCCTAACGTTACCCCCCCCCCATCCCGATGGCTTAGTGATAAGTCTGAAGGCTTATAACGCTAAAAATTGCGTTTCAGTACCTGACGGGCAGAGCACAAATAGTCAATTTGGGAAGCGTTGTGTTTAACGACAAAAACAAACAAACAACCCTAATGTTAAAAGTAAATCTTATACGATTTTTGGTGACCAAAACAAATTAAAGTTATAAAGATATTTAAGTAATTAATGAAATGTTCGTACACATTCCCACAACGTTCTAAAGGCAACGTTTGTGTGAACTGAAAAGATAAATTCACTTTGGTGTTTGAATGCTATCATTAGCAACCTTCACACCTTCTTCCATGAAATAAAGATCACAGACCACCTATTCGCCTCAGAATTGCTGTGTGTGTTTCTGTCTCAAATGTCTCACCTTCCAACAACAAGCACCGCAATACTGACTTTTCACCAACTGTATTTGTTTTTTCTTTCTCTTGACGCCAAAAGAAAGACACAAAATTGAATTGTATATAATTTAGTCATTTTTATTAGTATGGAAAATGCGGTCGCGGCAAATGCACTTAGGATATAGAGCACCACTAGAACTGATTTATACACTTCCAGGTGCTCAAACCTGTAACTTTTGACAGCTGAATGAAGGAGTAAATTGTGGGCTTGGAGCCACGGTTATGGTTATAGTAGTACTTGACATTTTTTTGACAACCCAGTTCTGAGCCTTACGGCAGTGATATATATACACCACAATAGATATAAAGTAAAAGGTTCATGTTATTATATTCCAATAATGTTTTTTAGTCTCGTTTTTCATTGAATTAAATTATGAAGGGTGCTTTTCAAACAGCCTGGTTTATTATACTGAGACATTTTACATATTGAGATGGTAGAGAAAAAAACACCTGTTAATCTTCATTTCGCGGCCGCTTCTTTTATGTGAACCGTTCTCGTGTAATTTTCTTCTAAATTACACGAATACAACCACATACACACCCAAAGGTGACACCTACTGAGCGTTAACGTATGTAAGTAAAAATAACATAAGTTATATTTCAATTCCATTTGATGCCAAAGTATTATACCAAGTAACGTACATTCTCTTTACACATGATGTGAAATCGCTAATGTTGTTCACCGCAAAATCAGCACTTGTTACTAGGCGTAAAATTACTAGTTGTTAATTACTCTAAAATAACCAATGTTTACGTAAGCTTTGTTTTTATGTGATTATCAATAACACCTCGGTGACTAGTATATAAAATACAGCGATATCGAAAATCAACAGAAAAGATAAAATTCGTCTTTGTTTTATGAACGTTAGATGTTCTGTTTAATATGACGTCAGTAAGTAGTTATTGTCCTTGAAACGTCATGACCGCGCTCTAAACATTCGGAAAAAATGTGAATAATAGAACACGTCATTTCGTCGCGAACTAGCAGACAATAAACTCGGAGTAAACGTGTCTTCTTTGTTTGAAATGTTTTTTCTTATTAGTTATTAGGAAGATTATTTGAAGGGAAAATAATGATAAATTATTTGGGAATGAAAATCTCTTTATCAAAGGCGGTGACGTCAAGCAATATGCCTCTCCCTTTTTTTTTTTTTTTTCTTGCTGGACCCATATCTTATTAGCAAGAAAATGGGAAAGTTTTAGCCACCAGTTGAAAGAACAATACAAAGTATTGATGTTACACGTCGAATCTACATTGGGTAGAAGAAACAATGAACAATAGAAACAGTTTTTGCTTTTAACTTACGCCTAATACTTTCACACAAATAGTTCATCAAAGAAGAATATTTACATTTAGTATATGTCACAAAATCAACAGATAAAGCAGTCAATAACTTTATTTTTATTTGCAAAATAATCTATATTATTACCCCTTTGTAAGGAACTCGGTTACAATAGCCAAAGATAATAACCAACGGGTAATTCTGTTTTATCTTGTGTTAAAACCAATGCGAACGAAATTATCTAAGAAAGGGTAATAAAATTTTAACAGTATTTTTAGTTGATACAAATATTAACAGTAATGGAATTCTCAAGTTACTGTGGATTTCAAAACTCCATAAGTCACCCTATAAATACAGTCATAGCTGGAGTTAAAAAGTCTCATGAAAAAGAGTTTATCCATTTTAATAGGTGGAGGTCTCATGTACATCAAAGAACATTTGAAGAAATATTTTAGCATTAGAAAACAAAAGACAAGTTTGGTTTGTTTTAAATTTCGTGCAAAGCTATAGGAGGGCTATCTACGCAAGCATTCCATAATTTAGCAGTGAGAAACTAGAGGGAAGGCAGCTAGTCAACACCACCCACTGCCAACTCTTGGGCAGCTCTTTTACCAACGAATAATGGAATTGACCATCACATTATAATGCCCTCACGGATGAAAGAGCGAACATGTTCGGTGATGGGAATTCGAACTTCGACCCTCAGATGGTGAGTCCAGCGCCTTAACAACTAGGCCTTGTCAGGCCTCGAAGAATAAGTATTATTCTATAGGTAATTATCGAAAATTCTATGGCTTGAAATAAAAGTTAAAATCTTTCCAAGCTAAATCTATCAAAATCTTATATTTCAACAACCAGCCTATTCTTACATGATATCAGTGAACACTTAAGTGTGCGCTTAAAAGAACTTTCCACAACGCTGGTAAATTAATGATTTGTATAGATAACATTAAATGTTTTTTTTTATAATATTCAACATAAAATATATCACTGGTTTACACTAGATGAATTCATAAAAGCCACATTTTGTTTTTTTTTACTTAATTAACAACTCATTTTCGTACGATTCCGCTAGCCTCCCAGTGGCAAAGCGATATGTCTGCGGACTTACAACGCTAAAAACCGGGTTTCGATACCCGTGGTGGGCAGAGAACAGATAGCCCATTGTGTAGCTTTGTGCTTAATTTCAAACAAACGATTCCGCTAACACTTCTTTAAACAGGCATAGGGCACAGAGACGAGTGGTAACTTCAGTTCGCAAGCAGCATAATTATTTATTTTTTAACTTGAATATCAACTATCACACAACTTCTCATAAAAGACTACCATAATCCTTACACATTAACAGACCATACAGATATATCGACAGCTTAGCAGTACCAAACACTTAATTTTTTTCACATAGCTAAACGTATTTATTCTACGGACTTAGCATTAGTTCAACTAATGCGAATGAAGCACATTATCACGATTTAAACATCAGTGTTATTAATAATTTTCCTTCAAGGTTTACAATAAAACAGAATATTTTAAGTTATACAAGGAAAACATGTTATAATGTTTACCTATCACAACTCATTAGATATGCTAGAATTTGTTATACTTTGGAAGGTTTTATAGAGAGAGCTAGAACACTAATCCATAGACTTTCTAATAGAGTTTATAGCCGCGGTATAGCGGTTCATAGAATGGCTCTTTTTTATTTTTGTTCTGTCTTTTCAAATATAAACCTTCAGCTCATAGCTTCGTCATCTCTTGACCGATTTGAGATTTAATTACAGTTTTGGACTCAGAAGGTCAAACCCTTTCGATTAATATATTTGACCACGCCCAAGGTCTCATATATTAATTTATTCTAATCCTGCCTAAAATTGAAAAATACCGTCTGTGATTTGTTGGGAAAACAAGAGGAAATCCTCAATAGCCGAGGCAATTGAAAATATTTTAGGCAGGAGTAGAATAAATTAATTCATTATACTTTTTTCCCCTTTTATTAGCTATATTTTTGTGCGCCTGCAATACCAAGCGTGGTACGCACGCATACCAAATTCGATTTTATTACTCAACAGGATCTCTATCAGCCTACTGTCAAATAGAAATTACATATAATTGTAAGCACATTTTTTAAAGTAAAATGTATGACATTGACAACCACATTTCATACAATATTTGATAGGGATATTATGAAAAATTGTTCTACAAATTAACATAATAGCTACAGGTTATGCATAACTTTCTTTATCCTAGTCTTACGTAATCTAACACAAGCCTAAGCATTTCACATTTCCGAGATATAATTTTCTTCAAAACTAACGTGAGTGGTCGTTGACTTTGTATAAATCACGTAATTAACACAGTCAATACAGAATATTCATAGCTTTTTTATCATAGACGTATATACTCCAACATAAGCCTAAGCATTTAAACTTTCCACATTTATAATTTCATTCAACTCCGGTAAGAGTTAAGCCTGGTCAATCATTTACCACAGTATGGTTGTTGACTCTTTATATATATCACATAATTAACACTGTCACCATAGGACGTAATTAGCTTTATTTATCCTAACTTTACAAACTCCAACACAAGTCTAAGCAATTATCACACCACAGAGATTTAAAACTATATCTGTTATCTTTAACGTTTAATAGCTAATCTTTCTGCATTTAAGACTAAGAGCTTGACACCTTTGGTTTGTTCTCTTCATAAACAATTTTTCAAGTCTGGCCGTTGAGCATACTTAATTTTGCAAGGTCAAATTAAGGTCGATATTACTGTTGGTTTAGCGCAAAGCTCCACAATGGGCTATTTGCGCTCTGTCTATCGCAGGCAATCGAACCCCGGAATTGAGCGTTGTATGTATATAAACTTTTCGCTGACTCACCAGGGAACAAGACAAGTAGAACTTGTCCAGTAGCATGAGAGGCCATATACAAAAGGATTTTCTACTGTTCTACAGACAACTAGCCAGAACTTGCCACATAATAAACAAGACGTAAGTTTTTATATGCTTACATAATTTACAGTATTATATTTAATTAGTTCAATGTGTATTTTAGTTATTTATGGTATTAGATATATTTAATATGCAACATTAACTTAATTAAACAGTAATAACTACATTGGACGAGTGTGATAGGCATGGTACATGAAGCTTTACATGTGACAGTTCTGCTTTAGTGCTTAGTAATTCATTAAGCAGCTTCAACCTTGTTTGGTGTTCTCGAGATAAAGGCCGAAAACACCGCTAACAGCTAGGATACCCAACTGATGTCTTAAGGCAGAATGGTCATGGAAGGTTTTTGTGGTTTACCTGTTACTCACAATTAAGAATAATTACTAGAAAATGTAATTTTTAATGAAAAATTTTAGCAACTCTTCTGGTCGAAGTTTTACATAATGACATCTCAGGAATAAGTGTGCATCAGAAGTTATCTTTATAGCATGGGCTACAATGATGGAGTAGCTGTACGGAAGTTGTTCCTCACTGATGTTATCACACTTTCCTGCCTTTCAGACACTATAAATGTTTCCTTCAGTTTACACAATCCTTGGACAGTGAACGCACCATTAGCAACTTTCTTCCCGGGAAGTTTTGTTGAAAAGAGTGCAAACCACAAAAAAAAACGTTACACACAAATAGTTCATCAAAATAAAAAAGAATCTTTAAAATCTTCAGATTCAATATATGTCATAAAATCAACAGATAAAGCAGTCAATAACTTTATCTTTATTTGCAAAAAAAAATATATTTTATTACTCTTTGTAGGGAACTCGGTTACAATAACCAAAGATTGCAACATTCAGGTAATTCTGTTTACACTTATATCAAAACCAATGCTAACGACATTATAAAAAAATGAAAACCAAACTGTAAGTTGTTCTCCGTAATATCATAGTTTTACGTCGCTATACACAAAATATATCTGTTAGTTCTCATGTATCTGTTATCAGGTAGCGATCCCTATGTAAGGATGGGTCCAGTTAAAAATGACGGCTTGTATATTGCTTATGGTAACACGTACGTCAGGACGTCGACAAAACCCTGCCATAGGGCTAGAGATGAAAAGCCCTTCACTAATCAAGTACAAAACTAACCCTACAGTTCGGCTAATCTTTCTTGACGTCCAGAAAATGATCCGCAAAAACATCGATTTTCTTCTTCTTCTTTCTCCTTCTCCATCAGCTGTAACTTCTAACCCATAGTGTGCCTTCAACCATCCTACACATCAAAACACTTTATTACTCCCTATGATGTTCCTTTCATGCCTATAGCAGCAAGTGATTCACGATAGGTTAGTTACAGACAAAAGTACTAATCACGGTCTCTGATCAGTAAGCATTTATGTGCATTATATGAAAGTAGGTAATCTACTGTATACTCCTTACTGCGCCGCGCAGTATCCTGGTCATGACTTATATTGCTTCTAGAAGTAACGTCTATAGATTATATTATGGTTTCCTATAGAGTAGAACTGAAAAAGTAGATGAAATGATAACCTTCCACTAAAAGATACACTTTATTGGTTTGTTTGTTTGAAGTTAAGCACAAAGCTACACAATGGCCTATCTCTGCTCTGCGCACCACGGGTATCGAAACCCAGTTTCTAGCGTTGTAAGTCCGCAGACATACCGCTGTGCCACTGGGGGCCACTCCATTGGAAGCCAAGACTTTGACTCGTAATAAATACAGAAACTAGTAACAAAAATTTAATTACAAAATTGTTGAGATGTAGGGATGGAAAAAGATCAGAAACTAGGGAGCATTTTGTATGGGAGGAAAATCTGCATTACCCATTCCTGCATTCTGTCACTTATATACTGCACTCACAGGGTGATTGCATTTATGCGTTGGGTTTGTACAACTTATAATTCTTTAGCTATGTGTTAGCTATGCTTTTTATTGTATTTTTCTAGCTGTCTATATTTATGTATCTGAATTTTGTATTTTTATCTAATCAGTTACTTCTAGCTATTTCTGTCTTCTGTCTATATTTTAGCTTTTTTACCTTTTGTCTATCTTGTAGTCAGCTTTCTGTCCGTCTTATAGTTTTCTAGCCATCTTTTATCCGTCTTATAGTTTTCTAGCCATCTTTTGTCCGTCTTATATTTTTCTAGCCATCTTTTGTCTACTTGATAATTTTCTAGCCATCTTTTGTCCGTCTTGTAGTTTTCTAGCCATCTTTTGTCCGTCTTATAGTTTTCTAACCATCTTTTGTCCGTCTTATAGTTTTCTAGCCATCTTTTGTCTACTTGTTAATTTTCTAGCCACCTGTCAGTCTGTACGTTTATACCTCCTTATTGATCTATCACGTTTTTATATTTAGCGATATTTTTTAGTTGGATCAACTAAGAAGTGAGAGCCAAAAAGGAGAAAATCTCTGCTAATGATGAAATTGGGTTCAACAGTTCATTACATCAAACTCTAAGTGAATATAAATTAAGAGCTTAGTTTCCAGTTTAATTTTCATGTTATAATAATGATAAAACTTTACGGGTTCAACTACGCACTCTTTTCTGTGTGTACTTTCGACTCTCTATCGATATACAAACAGTTGAACAATGGATAACTATTTTGCGGTAATAATTCATTTCATGTCTCCCTCAACCTAGTCCCCCCATTGGGTCACCAGTGAGATGACGGACTTACAACGCTAACATCTGAGGTTCGATTTCCCATGGTGGGTAGAGCGCATATAGCCCATTATGTAGGTTTGCGCTAAAACACACAAATGTTTGCTCCCCTGTGATAAGCCAGTGAGCTTATAACGTAAAACTCATGTTTTTATACCTGTGTTGTGCAGAGCACTGATAATCCATTGTGTAGCTTTCTGTATAATAACCAGTGAGCTTATAACGTTAAAACTCATGTTTTTATACCTGTGTTGGGCAGAAGAGCACTGATAATCCATTGTGTAGCTTTCTGTATAATAACCAGTGAGCTTATAACGTTAAAACTCATGTTTTTATACCTGTGTTGGGCAGTGCACTGATAATCCATTGTGTAGCTTTCTGTATAATAACCAGTGAGCTTATGACGTTAAAACTCATGTTTTTATACCTGTGTTGGGCAGTGCACTGATAATCCATTGTGTAGCTTTCTGTATAATAACCAGTGAGCTTATGACGTTAAAACTCATGTTTTTATACTTGTGTTGGGCAGTGCACTGATAATCCATTGTGTAGCTTTCTGTAAAATAACCAGTGAGCTTATAACGTAAAACTCATGTTTTTATACCTGTGTTGGGCAGAGCACTGATAATCCATTGTGTAGCTTTCTGTATAATAACCAGTGAGCTTATAACGTTAAAACTCATGTTTTTATACTTGTGTTGGGCAGTGCACTGATAATCCATTGTGTAGCTTTCTGTATAATAACAAACAAACTCTTGCTCTACAAAAATTAAACATGTATTGTATAAGTTGACGTCGCTTGCAGAATAGTGATTTCTGTTCAATAAGAAATACTGCTAAATATAGAAAACTTTTTGTTTGTTTTGTATTTTGCGCAAAACTACACGAGGGCTATCCGCGCTAGCCGTCCCTAATTTAGCAGTGTAAGACTAGAGGGAAGGCAGCTAGTCATCACCACCCACCGCCAACACTTGGGGTACTCTTGTACCAACGAATAGTAGGATTGACCGTCATTTTTAACGCCCCACACGGCTGAAAGGGCGAGCATGTTTGGTGGGACGGGGATTCGAACCCGCAACCCGCAGATTGCGATCTGAGCTCCCTAACCACCTTGCCATATAGAAAACTGAAGCTGAGAAGTATATAATAGCATTTTAAACATAAGTTTCCTGTAGGTTAGCGGAAATTTTACAGACTTACAATGCTAAAATCCAGGATTATATTCTTTGTAGTGAATAGCGCGCAGATAGCCCATTATGTGTGTTAGTGCTGAAATAAAAACAATCAATTTTAAAAATCATAACATTGGTAATTTTAAAAAAGTTGTTCTAGACAATCTTGCTGGTGATTTTATGGGAAATGAATTAATCTGGTTTTTAGTTTGAGTGGTTATCTCGCAACTCAAAATACGTATCACCACATTACGGATAAACTTTGAGTGATTATCTCGCAACTCAAAATACGTATCACCACATTACTGATAAACTTTGAGTGATTATCTCGCAACTCAAAATACGTATCACCACATTACTGATAAACTTTGAGTGATTATCTCGCAACTCAAAATACGTATCACCACATTACTGATAAACTTTGAGTGATTATCTCGCAACTCAAAATACGTATCACCACATTACTGATAAACTTTGAGTGATTATCTCGCATCTCAAAATACGTATCACCACATTACTGGTAAACTTTGAGTGATTATCTCGCAACTCAAAATACGTATCACCACATTACTGATAAACTTTGAGTGATTATCTCGCAACTCAAAATACGTATCACCACATTACTGATAAAACATATACAGTGTGTGTATTTCATTATCTTCAATGTCTAAGCTAATATATTTTGTATAATCTACAAACCTCCAAACAGGATGAGTAATGTGAAAAGTGTATGAGAATCGAAAGCTAATCTACATCAATTTATCATTCATAATACAAAAGTAAATAAATCAACAAAACTTCAGAGCAGGAGTGTAATACGCATTACATAGCACTTCCAGTGAACAAATGTAAATAGAACGACACCTAGCGAAATAACAAAGGTATAGAAGTACACAAGGGATAGTTATCGTCGTAGGCTACATTATACTTTGATTTATAGAGTTTTCATTCTAATATATATATATATATGCAGCAAAGGAGGGTATTAAACTTATGAACCGTCATTGTTTTTGTAACATGCTCTCTTCCCTAACGTATTATCAGTACTATGTACAATGAAGATTTGATAACCACGAGAGATACGCAATCATTTCAAATGTTCTATTGAACGGTAGCACGTGATTAAAGCTTGAGCAAGTTTGAACTCTTGGACTGCACAACTATCCTTTCTAGGGTGGTTTCGACACCGCTATAGATGGGTGGGTTAAAATAATGATAACCATTTCAACGCATTATCTATAGCTGATTAACTCAGATGTTTTCCCTTTTCACGTATAAAGTACGTTAGTTGATCCTGAAGATAATATATGTTCTAACGTATAGTTAGTGGCCGATCGCCTTTGGGTTGGGTAATTGTTTATCTTATTAAACCTATCTTTATATACGTAGTTTTCTATAGAGAGAACAGAAAGTCGGAACAGGAGTTCAACCTTTAATAACAAATGGTGCTATAGCACTCCTTTGAAAGACCTTGCGTGAGCAACATGGCGTTAAAGGCTTCTTTATAATGATGATAATAGCTGTTCGTAGACGTATACAGTAGGCAGGGCGAAGGTAATTGCTTGGAAGTGGTACTGCTGTTTAAAGTGGCCTTTTTGTAAGAATGATCTCTACTTCAGCTGCACGATTTTACAGGAAGCAACTTTCCAGCTTTATCGTATACACTTAATCTTTTCAGGCCCATTATGGATATCTTAGCATATTTCTGTGATTCTTGTGTTCATACACTTGAGAGTAGATTAAAGAAAAACGTTTTAAATTGTGACCTGATTCTGTACACAATATTCTTACTGTGAGTAGTGTTATGTTCACGTCAGTGGACTTAAGGTGATTTGTAGATCCAGCAACGGAACGTCGTGAATTATTTTATCTAAATGTAAAGTGGAATTAAAGAAACGATCCTCCTTCAGAATTACTATAATATTTACCAAAAACTCCTTTTTCTGATGGATGTACAGTGAATAGATAACAAATATTAAGGATTTTCAAACAAATAGTCTGACGACCTCGAATATGGATAGCACTTCTAACTGGGTATTTCAAACAATGACGTCAGTAGATGAGTGACCAGTTTTCTTAGAACAGCTTCGTGATTCTATAGATGGAAAGTTTTAGCTGGTAAATGTCAGGAGTCTCATATTTTTCAGTTATAAGTAATGAAGGTACATTGAAGAATTCTTGGTACAGAAACAAACGACCAACCAGTTTTTTTTGGTCTACTTTTATTTTTCAGTAAAACGTTTGATGTGTTGTACTATTTGATTTCCGTTACTCCGATGAAATGGTACAATTAACCACAAAGTCTGTGACAAAATATTGATTATGGATGAAAGAAAGATGTAGAAACTAAATTGATAAATTGATACTATGTACTTTCGGGATTAAATAACATTTTTGTGTTGTAGCAACGAAACTTTAGGGTTGTTTACTTGGTAACTTGTAATGGATTAATTATTTTAACCTAAGTAATGAGGTGAAGCATGGCAGAGCCTGGTGGTTAGGGCGCTCGACTCGCAATCAGCAACTCGTTGGTTCGAATTCCCGTTGCCGAAATTACTCTCCCTTCCAGCCGTGGGAGTGTTATAATGTTTCGGTCAATCCCACTATTTATTGGTAAAAGAGTAGCCTAAGAGTTGGAGGTTGTTAGTACTACATATCTGATTTCCGTTTAGCCTTTCACTTCTAAATTATGGTTGTTACCTGGAGAGAAGATGAACGCTACCAGGTAAAATATGCCCCAAAATCACCGATGATGCATCAGCATCTTAGGTGCCCCCAAGGTCGTAAGGAGCCTCAGGACTAAAAAAGAAAAAGGCAAACAACAACAAAAAACAAAAGATGTAAAATCATTGGAATGGTAATAGTCAATCACATTATTTATAAATTCAGGAGAACATTAATTTTCAGGTAATTAAAATGTATTTTAAATATTATTAAACAGCGTAAAGCTGTTATTAAGAAACCATTCTTATATTTTGTTATTGTACACGATATTGGCGAGAGTAGCTCCTCGGCAGGTAAATGGTGAAACGACGAGTAACTGGTTAAGAACACTTTGGTAGACCTCTTCGGAAGTGTACCGTAAGAACAAAGTACTACGTTAGTAAGTGCAGAGTTGGCCTAATGTGACTTATATCTATATACAATGTCTGCTGGAAAAAATTAGAAACCTTACTATAAAAGCTTGTTGGTCCACATATTGAGCCTATCGTGACATAAACACCATTATATTCTGGTGTACATTATGTTCAATTTTCATCCATTGCTCGATTAATATTGTCACGAAATCCTTCAGGGACGAAGGTAAACGAATACGTTCTCTGACTGCGCATTTCAAAATGTCACAACACTTAGTCGGGTTGAGATCTGGGAATTGTGGTAGTCAGGGAAGTGGTTAAGTTCTCTCTTATGCTCCTCACATCAACCACCTCGAAAATAACCCTCTCCTTGAGGATACTAAATAATGAATTAAGGGTGAAAATGATTTTCATGGATGCTCAGACCCAGATCATTACTGCATCTCCAGCAATTTGTACAGTATAAACAATACATAAGGGTTCCACAGACTTATGATGCTATCGTTATAAAAGAAACTGTTCCAAGAGGGAATTAGATGGCAGTTAGCATGGGTTGTGAAAATCAAGAAACGTTCGGTACGATCAGTTGACAGTTTAAATCAACCATGTATCAAAACCAATCATTAAAACAAGACTAATGGATAAGAAGATGCAAGAAGTTTAACCATTAGTCTCAGCTGCCAACAGAAAAGTAAACCTGTTGTGGTGGAAAATCCATCAGGATTGGGCTATTGACGGATTGAAATATTCCATATGGTCAGGTGAATCTCCACACATACTAAGAGTCATAGTTTCCCTGCTTGCAGATTTTTTATATTTCTTCCGTGCTGTATAGACTTGTTAGATGGTCGCATTTGATTTCCAGGTCAGTTACACTGTTTTTGCTATTGAAGCTCCGGCTAATCGAATCCCAACCATAGTTCCTCTATTTAATGCAGATGCATCCTAAATTTCTACAACTTAAGGAAGACTAAAGCACAAAAAATCTGATTACAGTGTTTAATTTGGTGCAGTAGTCACATGGGACACATTGTTCTGTCTGTTCACTCATCAAATAGTGGCGTAATCCAAGAAATAAATAAAAAAAATTTTTGATCAGGCAGTTACATCTCGGTGATACGATTCAGTGTTCCTGTGGTTCAGTCAGACAGCTACACCTTGATGATAAGATATAGTGTTCCTGGGCTCCTTTGTTTTATATTCTGTTGTGTTAAAATAACAAGCAGTAAAATGATGAAAAGAAAACTATAGAACAATAACTTAATTTTGGTGTTTCATCAGGGTAATTATTTATATTTGTCAATATAATAAAACCAGTGTAGCCATATCAGTTTGTTTTAACATAATTACTCTCTAACTATGTCAAACTTCATATTAACATAATTCATTTTCCATAAAATGGAAAAAAGATATGTTCATGGCGCCCACCTAACTCCCATATACTTTGAGTACAAACACAGAAAAGCATGCATATCACGATGCACCCGTGATATTGAAACTTGCTATTTGGCCACGTAATAGCTTATTATCATCCGCTTAAGTAGGTTAAGTGTTTTAGATTATTCGATAAGACAGGTGAAACGATTTACCTTATTCTCATATGGTTGTTCGATGTTTTAGAGCAAATCCACATTAAGCTATCTGTTGTGTACATCACGGAGAATCGAACTCCGAATGTTAACGTTGTAAATCCATACACTTACTACTTTCAAATGAAGTATATGTTAAGATTTTTGTTGTTGTTGTTTTTTTTTCATGCCAATACGTTATTATACTGGAATACAAAATTACATCATTATTCAGTGTTCACAGAATGTACTTAAACTTGGGCGAGGGTAGGGGTTGGTTGCCAGTGGTTAGCATGCTGAGCTGTGGTTCTGAGGGTTTCACACTTTGAGTCAATGATGTGTTATAATTGTGATGATAGGGCGATAGGGTTTTTTAACTAGTTACCTTTCCTTTAACCTATCAGTTCAAAATTAGAGACAGTTAGTGCAGCTTTACACGAATGTCCGAAATAAACTAAAATCAAACTTAAGAAGTTTAAGATAGAGAAAGGATCTTGCATTGTTCAAGGAGCTAGGAAAGGATTACCGTATTTTTCGGAATATAAGACGCACCGGTGTATAAGACGCACTTTTTTACCCCAGAATTTGATGTCCAAATCTGCTTGCGTCCTATACACCAAAGGTAT
>NW_013666212.1:30920-44612 GCF_000517525.1 Limulus polyphemus
ATACCTTTGGTGTATAGGACGCAAGCAGATTTGGACATCAAATTCTGGGGTAAAAAAGTGCGTCTTATACACCGAAAATACGGTAAATAGGAAACATAACCCACATAGCTCAGGAACTCAGTAAATAATAATATTAAATAATTTTGTTGTAAAGCACACGTTGCAACTCATGTGCCTTCACTGCCCACTGCACTTTCTTATTCTTAGCGTTGACATAGGTACTTCGTGTGTTCAATTGTCGCTTGAAATCTAGAGTTGCTTCTTAGTGTGAAATATGTTCTGAAATAAGTGCTATGTTAGGGTAAACAATTAACACGCACGTATAAGGCAGACCAATTAAAATGGTGTGAATATTACACAATCGGAACACCAGAATGGGTTCTGTTAGGAATACCTACGAAAAATAAATAATAAAAAAAGGACTCGCTCAGCAGTATGAGAAGTAACCTCTATTCGCAAGCCCCACAAGTGGTGTGTGATTAGAAATCAAAATTGGAAGTACATAATTAAACTCAAACCCACAGCTATTCACTTTTTTCTTGCAGCTCATTTTGTTTGTTTGTATGTTTTTGAATTTCGCGCAAAGCTACACGAAGGCTATCTGCGCTAGCCGTCCCTAATGTAGCAGTGTAAGACTACCACCAACTCTTGGGCTACTCTTTTATCAACAAATAGTGGAATTGATCGTCACATTATAATGCTCGCACGGCTGAAAGGGCGACCATGTTTGGTGGAACGAGAATTCGAACCCGCGACCCTCAGATTGTGAGTCGAGCGCCCTAACGACCTGGCCAGTAGTTAATTGCTTCCAATGAAACAGAAAGACAATAACGGTTTATTTCTAAACAAAGCAGAACCATTAACTATTACTGAACAGATGATAATGACAGAATCCTGAAGTCGATACATAAAACTTAACAAAGACTCTTAGATATATGGTGCATTCTGTTGTTCTAGTCAACTGAAATAAGTAAGAAAAATAAAAAAGACAAGCAAATTTGGTTAAAATACTTTTTGATATACCCTGTATACTGTTTCGTGGTTTTTATTTTGTACATGAAATGATAATAGCTGTTTCTACTTATCCTGTTTGTCTTTCTTGGCTTTTGATTACGTGGAACATATATGATGGGTGATCAGGGGTTTGCATGTTTCTAAGTGATTATCAGTTTGATTACACAACGAAGAAACGACAGCTCCAACTGCATCCGGGTTATTGTTGATTACTTTTTTCAGATTTTTCTCGCATTTGTTAAGAACTTATAGCGTGCAGTAGCTCTCTCTTCAGGTGTTTTCTTTAAAAAGTATCGTGACTATAGATGTAAATCATCTACGTTATTGTCGACGCTTGTGATTCTAGATGAGAAGATTCAAGTAATTACAATGTGTCAAACGACAGATACCAATTACTCCTTTGCCGACATATAATTACAAGACTCATCTTCAGCCCAAACTAGAATATATAAACACTTCTTCCTAGGATAGATTTGAAAAACCAGATGATTTATTGTGTGTCTTATTAAAAAGTCAACTTTGAACACCATTTGTTGCATTTTTTATACATGATACAAACTGAACTTGAAAGATGCAATAAATGTGTTTCAATTAGATTTTAGTTTTGATCACAAGAACTAAAATGTTTTAATGTTGATCTAATTTATTAACGTTGACGAGTTCTGTAATTTCAATGCACGGGAAAATGTACTAGTACTTCTTCAACCACAGAGACCTAGTATTATCTAGTATGTTTGAAGCCTATTAATTGCTATTGTAAAAGCATTTCATGACTAACAAGTTCCAGTTAATAATTCAAAAGCAATTATATATATATATATATACTTTTACATTTACAGTGTGTTATCAAACTTAGTGGTGGACAGTACACCTTGAATAGTATCGTTACTAATGGGTCAGTTTAATAGGGATTAGCCAATCTTTGAGGCTAATAACACCCTTGAATGTCGTCATGAGCTGAAGGTATAAATCTTGTGGATTAGATCGTAAGTGAGATTTTGGGATTTGTATTTTCCACTTGTTCCCTAATGGAACGGCGGTAAGCCTACGGACTTACAATGCTAAAATACAAGGTTCGATTCCCCGTGGTGGACACAGCAGATAGCTCAATGTGGCTTTGCTCTAAAACAAAACAAAAAAAAACTCTTTTACAACAGGCGCCGTTTCGAAATTTCTTAGAATGGTTCAGTGGAATACAGGTCAGGGCTCTGAAATAATAAATGCCGATTCTGGACGTTATTTGCCCCAAACCACTGCTGGACACAGTGAGTATTTGTCGTATGGTATGATACATAAAAATGCTGAGAGAGGTCTTTCTCCAATATGATTTCATCAATGTAGTTAGTGTAATATTATCCAAAAGGTCTCAGTATAACAAGTCATTCATGTCAGTTAATGCTATGATGCTACTGTTGAGAAAGACAGTCGCTTCCAGATTGTTCTTCAGTTTGCTAATCGGCTTAGATCTGTCCATTAAGAGAAACAAATGAATAATAGAAAACTTATTATTCTTCATTACAATATCTCCACTGACATTCACCAAAGTTTCGACGCTTAAAGAACCATGAGACCCGATAACTAGTATTCATGGCTGTGATTAGTGGCTTATAGGTTGAAACTCACAGTGAAATCCAGCATCACGGATTTTCATGTTAACAGTGGACATGAAGTTTTGCTCTCATCGACCCTTATTAAAGTTCTAGTGATGAATTCCATGCCCCAAACGCGGTTTTTGTGTTCCTGACGTGTTTCAAGATTCGAGAAGTGATTACTTTTTGTGAGTGAACTGTTCTTCCATATTAACACCTCCAATGCACCACCTATAGTCGATAGGGATCTAATTAAACGGGTTAATACCTAGAGTCGATTTGGATCCGAGTAAGCGGGTTAGGTTAGTCGATTGGGATCTAATTAAGCGGTTAATACCTAGAGTCGATTTGGATCCGAGTAAGCGGGTTAGGTTAGTCGATTGGGATCTAATTAAGCGGTTAATACCTAGAGTCGATTTGGATCCGAGTAAGCGGGTTAGGTTAGTCGATTTGGATCTGAATAAGCGGGTTAATATGGTTCAGTTTCTAATACATTAGCAATTCTTTGAAATTCTATGATCTATTTTTCTTATGACACTTTAACATTAGTAACATTCTATGGAACGAACCACATTAGAAGAAGGTGTGGTATTTCATTATTTTTGGTTGTATTGAATAACTGTAGGCAAAACGTATTTATGAAATGGTGAAAAATATACCCGAAATTCGTGATGTCGTCGTTTAAAGGCTCTTACATGCTCTGTTTGGATGAGAAGTATATTAGCTCTAAGCTGGTTTTATTATTCGGCTGGATCAAATTACCTATAAGAATTACCTTATACTGGATTACTGGATAATAAAATACTTCAAACAACTGCCTCAGTGAAGACGAACACGTGTCTTCGGGCTACTATTAAATGTTTAGCATTGGGCTTAATTTAAATTATTTCGTGACACAAATAGGTTTATGACTGAGTTGCCGACAAAAAAACAAAACAAAAAACAATTGCATTCAACTATAAAACGAGATACCATGATATTAAAAGCGCTCCTCATAGTACAGATAACCTGGCGTATTATAAATATTTATAAATTCTATTCAAGATACCATACAAACTCGATTAAGCTTTATTCATTTGTAATATTGCCAATGATTATTTAAACAAGAAATTGTGATTCTAATTCTGGATGATTTGTTTGTTTGTTTGTTGTGAATTCCGCGCAAAGCTAGAAGAGAGCTATCTGCGCTAGCCGTCCCTAATTTAGCAGTGAAAGACTAGAGGGAAGGCAGCTAGTCATCACCACCCACAGCCAGCTCTTGGGCTACTCTTGTACCAACGAATAGTGGGATTGGCCGTCACATTATAACGCCCCCACGGCAGATTGCGAGTCGAGCTCCCTAACCACCTGGTCATGCCGGGGCAAGATATTATATATATCTAAAAAGGAGTAAATAACTTAGGATAATGTTATTGTTTATATTCAGTGAATTGAGGGTTTGAGCAGACTATAAACGTTTCCTAAGTTTATGAAAGTCGCGTAACAATATAACGATATGAAATATTAAATATTTTTTTATAGTCTAAGTACGAACTAACAATATTTAAACTGTCTAGAATCTGGCTCATTGCCATCAAAATACACTACTTCAAGTTCAAAGTACTCTAATTGTTTATTTGTCAAGTGGTTTATATCCTCCCAGAAAAAGAAATTTAAGTTAAGCACTAACATATTATCAAAAAATCTGACTCATATATTGGGGTTTGGAAAGTAAATTTATTTGAGTTCACGGCACAACTTTGCACTTTTTACCACGGTCATTTTTCATCAGGATTCTTGGTTGTGTTTTGGTTTTAACGCGATATTTATGATCTGTTGCTTATAAGCTTACAATAGAGGACTCCATTTCTTGGCTATAGAATTGGATCAACAAGACTTTTCGGACAACTGATATGGTGTTAGAAAATGTAGAGCCTTTTATTGATTCTATTATTTGTTAGAAGCACATTCATATGGCTATTTCATGTAGATTCTGATTATATATATATATATGAAGTCAATATTAGGGTTTTGGGGGGAGCAGTTTAACTGAATGATCAAACAAGTTGTAGGTTCCTGAAAGTGCAGCATACAACACTTTAAGGAAAGGATTTCAGCTTACACCTAAAAGAAAGTAAAAATGTCAACCTGAATGGAGGAGCGGTCTAGCCCTGTGATGCGGTTCTGGATTTTGGAAGTGGTGAGCCGTGTTCACATACGGGCAATACCACAAAATATTCTCCGAACATTAATGGTGAATGCGTTATAAGAGTGACAATCAATTCTTTAGCATGGATGATTGGAATTAGGGTGCTGATGACTGGCTGCCTTCCCTTAGAAGTCTAACCATGGATAGAAAGTGACAAATATAAAATTCAACCTGAATAGCACCTTTCGAGCACTTCGTGTAAACGGTCAGGGATCTACTGGATTCAAGTAAAACCGTCACTAATTGTGAAATATTGAACTATAGGAACAGCAATAAGGGAATTCTCCAGCTCTTTGAATCGACAAACGGAGCTCATTGTCATTTTTATAACGCGCCCACAGCTGAAAATGTGAACGGGTTCAGCAACTCGACGTCTTCAACCTTTGACCCTTTGATCCGCAACCCGTTAACTAAACTAATCACTACGCCACAGCACACTGTTAAAACCAGTTTAACCACTTAGTTGAAATTAACTTTATATCTTCATAAGAAACCTTATGAGACGCACATATAGTATATAGACATGTACAGTTCATAGCGTTTTGATTCAAGTATGAAATGTGTTTTATTCCAACATTGTCTTCCATATGTTGCTTACAATTTGACCATAAATACAACACTGAGATACACTAACGATATAACTATATAGTCGATGTTGTTTGCAGCAAAGACTTGGATCGACTTATCTAAATCTTAACCTTTAAGTTACCGACATTTTTCAATACCGGTCACACATTGTATGATATTGAGGAATTGATGTTTTTGTTGTCACTACACTTTGTGTAAAGAACTGTCAAAACATTTGATGAAATCATTCATTTTCTACATGAAATATTTAGAGGACCCAGACAACAATTAATGGAATTAATTGGAATATTGGAAGTGTTTCTGTTAAAAATAATTTTGTGTGACTTATATTATTAGTAACTCTGTAACCAACAAACTTATTGACCAATGCGTAATTTATTACATTGATAGTTTGGAATGATTAGTCGAAAAACTAATGGATCCAATAAATAATTCTAGTGTAAAGCAAGGTTTTTTAAAAAATGACACAAAAAATAATATTGTAAACATTATTCTGGTGTCAGTTAACTATAATGGATGATATTTGCTATAAATATTCACC
Organism: Limulus polyphemus; assembly: GCF_000517525.1. Classification (NCBI taxonomy): domain Eukaryota; kingdom Metazoa; phylum Arthropoda; class Merostomata; order Xiphosura; family Limulidae; genus Limulus; species Limulus polyphemus. The sequence goes on from NW_013666212.1 coordinate 36,841, forward strand.
ATGTTACTCAAAGTTGCTATAAATATTCACCATGTTACTCAAAGTTGCTATAAATATTCACCATGTTATTCAAAGTTGCTATAAATATTCACCATGTTACTCAAAGTTGCTATAAATATTCACCATGTTACTCAAAGTTGCTATAAATATTCACCATGTTACTCAAAGTTGCTATAAATATTCACCACACTACTTGTTTGTTTTTGTTTTTGAATTTCGCGAAAAGCTACACGTAGGCTATCTGCGCTAGCCGGCCCTAATTTAGCAGACTAGATGGAAGGCAGCTAGTCATCACCACCCTCCGCCAACTCTTGTGCTACTCTTTTACCAACGAATAGTGGGATTGGTCGTCATGTTATAACGCCCCCACGGCTGAAAGGGTAAGAATGTTTGGTGGGATGGGGATTCGAACCCGCGACCCGCAACTTGCCAGTCGAGCACCATGTTACTCAAAGTTGCTACAAATATTTACCACGTTATTAATATTTGCTATAAATATTCTCCACGTTACTCATATTTGCTATAAACATTCCCCACGTTACTCATATTTACTATAGATATTCCCCACGTTTCTCGTGTTTGCTATAAATATTCTCCACGTTACTCATATTTGCTATAAATATTCCCCAAGTTACTCGTGTTTGCTATAAATATTCGCTACGTTACTCATATTTGCTATAGATATTCCCCACGTTACTCATATTTGCTATAAATATTCCCCAAGTTACTCGTGTTTGCTATAAATATTCGCTACGTAACTCGTATTTGCTATAAATATTCCCCGCGTTACTTGTGTTTGCTATAAATATTTACCACGTTATTAATATTTGCTATAAATATTCTCCACGCTACTCATATTTGCTATAAATATTCACCACGTTACTCATATTTGCTATAAATATTCACCATGTTATTCACTATTAGAGAACTATGCAAGGGGGCAAACTTTGCATAGCAGCTTATAATTTTGAACTAATAAATTTTAGGGAAGGCAGCTAATTAATAGGTCCCACCGCCAACTTTTCGTTTTTTCTTATCTGTCCAAATAGTAGGATTTGACTGTCATTCTGAAAGCGCGTCCGAGGCGAAGATATCCAAAATCACACAATATACCTAAATATCTCAGAAGACAGATAGGCATAAAAGATCACTCTCACCTATCTTTGATTTCGTCGAGTAGGACAAAAAATTCAGTTTGTTTGTCTTTTACAGTAGGTGTCTGTGACTTGTTGACGATAAATTCGAGCAATAAACGGACAGCACGCATTCCAGTTGTTTTAAAATATTATATTCAAAATAAGATAAACGTATGTACAAAACTTCTTTAGAACATGGAGATCACAGTTGTGTCTTAAACACTATACAATTCTCTTCTTCTTGTCAAGAGTCCACTTAGGCTGACTCAATTGCTTTAGAATCCAGTTGACAAGGAAAACTATTTGCTTTCTACTTTTATCACAATAGTATCAGCAAATAATTCACTTACGTTACCTAGTGGTTACCACAGTTGTATCCTGAACTTCAAATAATTTGATCAAAGTCCACACAGGTAGGTTCAATTAGTTTAGAATACCTTTTGACAAGACAAATTATTCCCCTTATCTCTATCAAACTGTTAAACTTCTTTTTTCACTTGACTTTACTTTTACTCTGCTCCGCTCGTTTGTTTGGTTGCTGCTATTTATATAATTTTCACTGATGCCACTAGAATTTTCTACAACCTCGACACCAATGAATTGCAAATTCAACGTACGACACTTACCGAGTTACGTAACCAAACTTACCAAAGCTATTGCCTTTAGAATAATTGCTTTTAACTCTTTCCTTCTGAAAAACCCAACAATTATTAAATATTAATTCACAAAATGAATTAAATAATAACACTGACACTATACAGTCTTGTATATCCAACAATCGATTTACATGTGACAATAACTAATCGTCTTCGTGTGTTCATTTATGCACATTTCTAAAATCGTGTTACAGTTAAACTGGCAACAGCATTCAAGATAATTCGTCTTATCATAATTTAATTTTGAAAACAATTATCAATACTAGTTATATATGCAGTTCCGATGGTTAAAAATAAAACAAATAGTGAACAGATAAATTTTTTGATAATCTTGGTTCAGAGTTACTCCAGATGGGCAAAACATAAACTGAAATACAAAGAGGACTCAACCTTTTACATACGTTTTGCTCTTATGATATTTTCAATGAAGATTTCACCATATGCGAGCTTAAACACATGTTGTTAAGCACTTTGTTCTCAGATTTTTCATTTGCAACTCTCAACCAGAGCGTTTCGCTTCAGCAATAATTTTTCAATAGAAACTTACAACTCTCAACCAGAACGTTCCGATTCGGTAATCGTTTCTCAATATAAGCTTGCAACACTCAACTAGAGCGTTTCGCTTCGGCAATAATTAATCGTTTTCAATATAAGCTTACAACTCTCAACCAGAGCGTTTCGCTTTGAGAATCGTTTTTCAATATAAGCTTTCAATTTCCAACTAGAACGTTTCGCTTCGATAATAGTTTTTCAATATAAGCTTGCAACTCTCAACCAGGGCGTTTTGCTTCGGCAATCATTTTTCAATTTAACTTTCTTCTTTGTTTTTTTCAGTGAAAAATTTATGTCTTGGACAGGGGAATATTTAGATTCGTTTTACTTAATGATAACATTGAAACGAACTTACGATTGTTGATAACCGGTAAACGCACAACTACTTCTTTTATTCTAAAAGAGTTAGACAAAGTTGCGCATTTTTGAAACCTATATCACGCTTGTTACACCACTACTACTAACCTTTCATTGAATGGTTCAAAGCTATGACACTACCAAAGAAAGTTGTTAGTTCTTCTTCCTTCTGATGAAAAACCAATGCTTGAACACCTTGAAGATCACAAAATACCGATTAATAAAGTCAGTATGTAGTTTATGTTCTATTTTTCAAGCGCTCTATAAACTTGTGATAAAGCTAGAGATGATATTGCTTTAACTGTTACTGTTTTTGTTTATTTTTATGATAAGTAGGATAAAAACATACATTTCCCAGATATCTAAGATAGCAAGGCATCAGCAGTGATTTTTTTTCTTTATGGACACTCGTGTGTGTATGTGTGTGTGTTTACGTGAATCAATCTCATTCCCACATCTTGAAATCTGAGGTTAACACACGTAACTGAGGGTAAACAGTTGGTCTTACTTTATACCAGACTTGGTGTAAGATGTTACTGCACAGTCATGTGCTTCCTAGAAAGTTCGATTGTTTTTCAGATCGTCGTTTTGAAAAGATGTACGTCATGTTTGTTTATTCATTCTTTAAGCTAAACGAATGGTGTCATGCTGACATAATTATTTAATATAGTCAGATAAACTTTATTCGTACGTTGTTCTGTATTCAGCGCGATCGTAAAGTTTCATATAAAGCCCTCTCGTGTGTACTTTTGGTGTAAATAGAAGTAACTGTTCCTGTATACTCAGTTATCAACTCGTGTAATTTTTCGGTGAATTCTTTTTTTAAACAGCCGAACAACACAGCATTACAAGTTGCTGCAATTCTAAAACTTTGTTTACTTGTTATAAAAGTCACGTATTAATCAGATTTTTTATTGAAATTTACCATACGTGGCGCCTTTTGCAATCTGTCTTTAGTCAATTTTAAAGAAATGTATAGTGATTTATAACAGTGATTGTTACATAATTTATATTGCATGATAAAACAATTTCGAAGGATAAAAAAAGAGCTTGAAGTGTAAATAAATCAAACACAGAAAAATCACTTTTGCTAACAAGATTGCAAAAGCAGAAAAAAAAAGATGTTACACAAACATAATGCTATAATTGGCTTAATCCTTATGTTGATTAATGGCAAGTGCTAACTAGTTTAGATGACGTAACACCTCCTGCCTGTCAGGCGTGAAGAATCAGTGTCATAACTACGTATTAGTGTTAAAGTAGTAACATGTACAACAAAACTTTAACGACATACGAATACGATGTATCACCTACAAACATAATAGTAGTGATTGCATAGCAGAAAAAATTGTAATATAAATATAGCTTACAAGGGATCTTTTCTGTTTCGTGCACTGCGTTCAAACAGAAAGAAATACATATTTTTAATATAGTTTTAAAATGTTGATTTCAGAAATATAGATTAAAATTTGGAGAAATGAAAGGAAATATTTTAATATATTTTATTTATTTTGCTAGGTTAGGTAAGTTTATGTAAGGTTAGATCAAGTTAGAATAATTAGTAAATAATTACATGTATATTTAAATAAAAAATAAATTTAATTTAAAAAATTCTTAAAAACGAAAATTTTTCCCATTTAAAAATCAATCCTCCAAATTTTAATTCTTATTTCTGAAATCAGCATTAAACATTTCATTCAAAAATATATATTTATTTCTATGTGAACGCGGTGCATGAAACAGAAAAGATCCCTTATAAAAAGTACGCTGAAATAAAATAATAATTAGCATCTGTAGAGTGAGAGCATCGTGTTAGCATGATTAATAAAGGTGAAATAAGGAAGGTCGTTCTTGTAGTAAGAAATGTAAAATTTATATCAGAAATAAAATGTTCGTAGTAAAATTATTAATAGTTTTATATAAAATGTTCGTAGTAAAATTATTAATAGTTTTATATAAAATATTCGTAGTAAAAGTATTAATAGTTTTATATAAAATGTTCGTAGTAAAAGTATTAATAATTTTATTTAAAATGTTCGTAGTAAAAGTATTATATAAAATGTTCGTAGTAAAAGTATTAATAATTTTATATAAGGGAGCATAATATAATAGTAACAATGGGAAATATTTGTGAAGTCCACTGCAATAAAATAAAATTAAAGATATATATATAATTTGTTTGTAATTAAGCACAAAGCTACACAATGGGCTATCGGTGCTCTGCCCACCACGGGTACCGAAACCCGGATTCTAGCGTTGTAAGTCCGCAGACATACCGCTGTGCCACTGGGGGGCGGTATATATATGAAGCAGAACACTATAAGTAGAATCATATCAGAAAATAAAACTACAAGAATCTGAGACAGGACACTATACTAATAAAGAAATCAGTAAAGACATATATGGAAAAGGCCCATATGTCAAAAAACCCAACATCATTATCGCCAGGAAAACGTAATACATAATCCCAGCGACCATGTGTGACAGAATCCAGCTGGTTTATTTCCAGTAACTTCCTGGCGATAATAAAGTTGGATTTTATCACACAATGTAGTTACTGGATATAAAGCAGCTGGATTCTGACACACATGGTCGTTAGGAACTATGGATCCAGTTACTGAAATAAAGTTGGATTCTGTCATACATGGTCGCAGGGACTATATATCAAGGGATTCTGTCATACACGGTCGTTAGGAACTATGGATCAAAACTTTATTTCCAGTAACTTGATCCATAGTTCCTAACTACCATGTATGACAGAATCCAACTTCATTTCCAGTAACTCGATCCATGTGTAACAGAAAGCTTTATTGTCAGGAGCATGATATATAGTCCTAGCGACCATGTGTGACAGAATATAGCTGGTTTCTTTTCACTATATCGCTGAGACGTCAGATATTTGTGTAATTTACGTGTGATGTCAGACATTCCTGTATGATATAGGTGTGACGTGATCTAATAGTTATTGTTTCTCCTTTACTCTTAACGAACTGAGAAAATACTTTACACTTGAGTACTGTGACACCCATGAAAAACCTTGGTTCAGGTTTCAAGTTCAACCTAAAATATGTATATCCGAAACAAACAGGTTCACCTCTTAAAATTATCTGATTTTGTATCTTTTTATTCGTTTACAGCTTTTCGGAGTGTGGCGTTATGAAAAATAACCGTACTTAAAATTACTGTACTTGTCCAAATCGTCTTTCTTTAAACAAAAGGATTTGTTAGTTATAATATATTTTCTTTAGTTTTAGGGGTATAAATGTAATTTATATCTGAAGAACTCCGTTTATGTAATTCTTGTATAAGAAGAACGTAGCAAGGTTATTAGTGAAAAAGACATGATTTGCTATGGTTAGGGGAAGATAAGAACCTGAGGAGTTAGTTGAACTATCATAGCTCACATCATTACCTATAGACAATTGATTCGCACAACAAAGAACTCTCGTGACGTCACTCATTGATTTCTCGGCGAGCCATTATCTAGATTTCATTTCACGAGCAAGTCTCCACGTGACTCATTAAGGATAACATTCAATACAGCATTTATCTCGGGGCATAAAGTATTAGGAATCTACCGACCGGAACCAAAAAGATTGTTAAAAGCGACTAACCTGGGATTACTTTCGATTCGATGTGTGTTGTACAAACTGTCTTTTAAAGTTCGTAGCAGCTGCACGAACCATGTAAGAGCCGGCCAGAAAGCACGGCTCTTTCGTCGGCCTCTGTCGTGCGGCTGAGCCCCGCCTATACGCTCCTGGCAAATTTTCTTCACGTGGATTCAAGAGCTCGGTTTACCCACTTGAACTCCTTTTTACTCTTCTTTTTTTCCCGGATTTATCACAACTAGCTTCGTACTTAGTTGCAGCTGCATGAAGAAATAGGCTGTCTGCGTTAATCACTAATCGAGTAGGCTATTCTATAGAGGCGTTGCACGACAGCCAGATGTATGCTGGTAACTCAGCTGTCGTTAATGAAGAGTATATCAAGAGCTGGTCAAACAACAGTTGAAGTGCCTACACGGAGAGTGAAAAGCTTTTATTTTAAGCGAGAAACCCTGAAAACATGTACAAGTTGTAAATTAACATTCCGATTGCTGTAATATCTCGACAATAGTGACAAACGTTGGAAAAAAGTGGCATTTTGGCTGTGTGCTTAATTCATTCTTACCGTTACTGCTTCCGCCGAACATCATAGCATTTAACAACATCAGTTGCATTACAGTTTTACAATAGCATAAACGTGATCTTGTGTGCTATTATTACAGAAGTTGAGGGATAAGACTAACGTTTCTATATTTTTGGTCAGTCATTTGAACATGTTAAAATGACTAAGTATCCAGACTTGCTCTGATAGGTATAACACTATGTTGTGGTGCTGATATATTATCATTCCCATGTGGTTTGTCATAAATTACAAGTTTATTGCCTAATTAGCACATGTTTAGTCAATGTACTGCTGGATTAATTGGCCGTAAATCCCGTCCAAATACAAGGCGGCAACCAGGCCATTATCGCCACCGGCCTGCTTTTCGTCACAAGGACCGGACTTCCCCCGCATCCCTCTCTCCGCCTTCTTCAACTCATTTGACAGAGACGAGGGACTGTGAGGGATGTATGTCACTACCTACCACCCCTCTTCAAAATGGAAAGTTCAGCTATGGATCTTTAACGTCACCGGATTCTGGTTTCCTTCCTTCTCCGGATTCTGACAGGTAAATCCAATATACCATATGGCGTAACTTCAGAAATATCAAACAGATCAGTAAGGTACAAAAAAATAATTTTGATCACCCATTCTTTAAAGAATTGGATAAAAAAGCAAATAATTACAGATATTGCAAAACTTAAAGAATAATAAACAATATTTTTTTTAATATATCAGAGCGTACATAACTACTATTCGCGTTTATAACGTTTTTACGACACAAACTGTTTTGTTACAGTAATAAGGTCATGTCACAGATGTTTTTGTTTATATATATATTTTTAATATATCAGAGCGTACATAACTACTAGTCGCGTTTATAACGTTTTTACGACACAAACTGTTTTGTTACAGTAATAAGGTC
>NW_013666212.1:45359-49728 GCF_000517525.1 Limulus polyphemus
GCGTTTATAACGTTTTTACGACACAAACTGTTTTGTTACAGTAATAAGGTCATGTCACAGATGTTTTTGTTTATATATATATTTTTAATATATCAGAGCGTACATAACTACTAGTCGCGTTTATAACGTTTTTACGACACAAACTGTTTTGTTACAGTAATAAGGTCATGTCACAGATGTTTTTGTTTATATATATTTTACCTTCCTCTTAGATAACCCCTTACAGATTCCTAATAAATAGTTGCACTCAAGCATGATTTTAACCATTTTTGTTAGGCCTAAAAAAGAATCAATGCTTCGCCAGCTTAGGCGTTTTAGATAACCGTTTAGTTTAGTCATCACTATTGTATATATTATGATATTGATATAATGATCACCTCACGCGTAGAAGCTCCTCTTTAGAAAAAAAAACGTTTTGGAAAGTATAGTGTCAAAATAGGCCTACATTACTTCATAAAATCAAACACTTCTATACTTTGCATATTCGTTTATTAATAATTGTGATGGGTACGCCTTGAAAACCCATAAGTCTGGATTTTTTATTTATTCAAATATATAGTTATTGCATAGAACAGAATATAATTTGTTTTGTAGATCTACATTAGGCCCATGTTGCTTCAAATGACTTTACGATAATGTGATGTATCATCTATCTGTTTTTGTTTTTCACGGAATGAATAAGCTGTACAAATCTGAAAGTTTAAAGCTCTTCACTGATGTAAAACGTTAACTTTGTACATCTTGTCCGGAAATCAGATGTCAACTTTGTACATCATGTCCGGAAATCATAGTTTTGTAGCTTCTGTTTTGTTTGATCGGATTTTTTATATCAGAATTATTATGTGCCGAGCTCAGAGTTTCTATTTTTTAATATTATTATTATTCTAAGGAAGCTAACTACATAGAGCAGAGTAAATTCTCAGATCTAATGAAAAGTTACAAAATACCTTCCTATTGATCTCAAATAAGCCTGTAGTTTTAACCTATTCAGATAAATATGTATACCTATGAATATTCCAATTGTACTAAACTGAGCAAGTCCTTCATCAGTACCAATCAAAATAACAGAAACTTTTACGTTACTAGCGTACATGCGTACACTTACAAATAGTTCAGTTACAAAAACAAACAATTATATTCTTTATAACCATTAATGATAACATGTTCCTCCTTGATGTGTTGTAACGTAATTCGATGTGTTAAAAGTTAACTTAATGTATTATAAGTTAACTAAATGTATTATAAGTTAATTCGATGTGTTGTAAGTTAACTCGGTGTGTTGTAAGTTAACCTAATGTGTTACAAGTTAACTTGATGTGTTGTAAGTTAACTTAATGTGTTACAAGTTAACTTGATGTGTTTTAAGTTAACTTAATGTGTTACAAGTTAACCTAATGTGTTACAAGTTAACTTGATGTGTTGTAAGTTAACTTAATGTGTTACAAGTTAACTTGATGTGTTGTAAGTTAACTTAATGTGTTACAAGTTAGATTGATGTGTTGTAAGTTAACTAAAATGGTTTTTAACTAATGCTTACACATTTTAACGTTTAGGCTCAATCAATCTAGTTCCTGAAAACTATGGTTTATATATGTTTTGGTTCATATACACCATATGTGTACGAACTTGTATATGACGTCAAGTAAAGTGCGATTATAAAAAAATACATAATAAAAACGATTATATCTCACAAACCATCCGTCCTAGGAACACCAATTTCGAAATATGCACATTAAGAACCAGTTTAGACATGTTACAGGGTGTGTCAAAAACTGTCAGAAACGGTATTCAATATGTTTTTCGTGATTCTTAACCAGCAAGAGTCTATGTATTAACCCTCGCAATGTCAAGCATCCGAAGAACTTTGGATATATCGACATAAAGTTATATTTTCAGCTCTAATTACATGCACACTATGGATCAGAAAGTCGAGAACAATGATTCTACATCAAGCCTATAAAATAAAGAGTTGTTTGTAAAAAATACAATACTTGCCCGAATCTGTAATAAATCTAATAAGAAACATAATAAGACGGCCTTACGAACTTCTCAAATATTATCAATAGTTTCGTTAAAAATATCACCCAGCAACCTTTTTTCCCCTTCTGTAGGCCCCGGTTCACTGAGTATATTACTAGGTGAGTAGGAGGTGGGTATATATTTTGAATATTAAGTTCTATCAAGTTTATTTCCGTAAATGTATAGTTTTTGTTGACTTTGTTCGTCGTATTTCATATACAATTTTGATATGTTAAATTTTCTTCTGTCTTATGCATGCTCTTTTTTTTTTCATCCCATAACAGTTTTTCAAGAAATTGAGAAATTATGTTTATAAGTATCTATTTTTAACATTATGTTAGTATTGAAAGTAGAAATGTCTAACCTGGTATGATCAGGATAGAAACACAATAACGTGAGCGCTTTCATAAAGCGGACTTTCCGTCATCAGGAGTAAATGTCTCAGTTTATCGGATTTGTTTTCTGACGTTAATTTTTTTTTCTGTTCATTTGCAATATCATGAGTAGCTTGTAAGAACAAATCTGAACACATAGATCGAATGTTTTTGTTTTCATAAATACTTTTTATGTTGACTAAAATAGATTGCGTACAGCTCAGGACTTCTTAATAAAGTCAATATTTCAAACTATGAATTAATGACTTTGACTTGGATCTGAAAAATAAGGCTTCAGTATATAGAAGCCAAAACGATGTCCTACTCAAAAACAGGTAGGAACAGTCCTTTTAGACTAAATCTGTATAATGATAGATAGTTTTTTGTTGTTGTTTTATTTTGGAAGCCTCTCTATCTACAAACATGTGCTGTATACTAGTTGCAGTGAAAATGTTCCATTTCAGGTATCTTCACAGAGAAACACTCACCAGACAGTTAATTTCAATGAAAAGAAAGGATCAGGCTGAAGAAAACCAATCAGCTTAATAATATTATAGGCATATTGTTGGAAGTTTACCCTAAATTTATAACTGTATAGTTAAAAAGAAAATATATTTATCAAAATTCCTAGATGGATGGAAATTGCTTACTATTATACATCATTGATAGATGAAAATTGAGAATCTCCAAAGCGGGTTTGAGTTATAAAGTTTGTGTATTTTAAAGTTATCTCACAAAGGATTTGTATTTATCTTGTCATGACAGTCAGCTGGTATAACATTATCGATTTTAACAACGATGTCATTATATATACACACATACACGTTTATATATTTGTATATTTGTTTTGTGAAGTTTCCTTGTTCTGTTTTCTGTGACGTTATATATCAGACAAGAGTCCATGTAAACACTTCCAAAATGAATTAACACTCTAGACGCTGTAAAGATTAGATAAACATCGCATTAATGGTTTATTATAGAATCTGAAACATGCTAATCTAACAAATAAGTTTCATTGTGAAGATTTGCAAGAGAAATACTCTTCTTTCCATATGTCAACAAAGCTCAGTAGATGAGCTGCAGTATGGTCTGTATAGGTAGCAGTTTCAGTGCATTAACATCTTTATTTTTAAACTAAAATAAGCGCATTAGAAGTAGACAAGTAGTGACCTTGACATTTAAAGGGCAAAATAATATAACGCAATGTTGTTGTTTTTTCTTTCGGTACCGGATATTAAGATAAATTTGAATTGTACCATTATAACCGAATATCACTGGATGTAAATATTATTACTTTTGTTCCTATTTCCGCTTGAAACCGATTGGTCTGTAACTAACCACGAGATATTAACAGTTTTGGTTTAAAATGAATGCATAAAATTTCAGAATGCTTATTTAATTAGATACAGATAGATGGAGGCAAACGTTCTAATAATACCAGTTTTTATGTGGATAATAACCCAACATGGTTTAACATAATTATGTACATTTCGGTATCTACTAAAATATCGTTATAAAATATAATGTATTCTATAATTATTTTTTGGTATGTAATGAGGAGTAAAGTTTCATGGCTGTTTCACTTATGTAAACGTATACATAACGAGGGTCAAATACGGTTTACAATAACAATTACGGTCATGAAGGAAGATCCGCCAACAGCTATGTAAATGTATACATAACAAGGGTCAGGATCTTCCTTCATAACCGTAATTGTTATTGTAAACCGTATTGCCAACAGCTATGTAAATGTATACATAACAAGGGTCAGGATCTTCCTTCATAACCGTAATTGTTATTATAAACCGTATTGCCAACAGCTATGTAAATGTATACATAACAAGGGTCAGGATCTTCCTTCATGAACGTAATTGTTATTGTAAACCGTATTGCCAACAGCTATGTAAATGTATACATAACAAGGGTCAGGATCTTCCTTCATGAACGTAATTGTTATTGTAAACCGTATTGCCAAC
>NW_013666212.1:50365-78132 GCF_000517525.1 Limulus polyphemus
TCTGTGTATAAATATATACATTTACTGGCCCGTATTCTATCAGTTATACGTCTGTGTATAAATATATACATTTACTGGCCCATATTCTATCAATTATACGTCTGTGTATAAATATATAAATTTTCTGCTCCGTATTCTATGAGTGAATTCGGTATTTTAACATAATGAAGTAAATAATTTAAAAGTGTGCTCAATTCATAGTTTTACACAATTCTCGTAGTTTGAATATATAAAAAACAATTTATAATTAATTGCGAATAATTATGTAATATATATGTTTTCAACAAACAAACTAAAATTTGCATCAATATATTTCATATAAAAAAGAAAACTCTAGGGACAAGTATAGATTAAAATTCAGTATTTGCTAACTTAATGTCCACCATTAAGTCAAGTGTACTCGAACATGCCTTAGAAAATGTGACGTTGTTGTTCATGAAGAAAGCGTCCGAATGTAAGAGAGTTTACTCATTCACAAGCTGAGGCCTGAAATAAACGTTGTTAGAACAAGTAGTAAATTACTACTTACTATAAATACATAACATCTTTTCTATGTATACCTTTTGTAATTTCTACTTCATCCAACAGAGACTGTTCTGCTTTGTGTCTAAAAATGATCAGCATATACACTCTTCACAAAATGTATAATATTGATATGTGTGTGTGTATATACATATACATGAAACTTGAATATAATATCCACTTAGTCTAGTTGACATTGCTGCATTGCGCGTACTCTAAGTTTTTCTGCATCTATTCATTTTCTACATATATATATATAATAGTCCTAGCTTGAGTTATTGCCATACATAATTGTAAGCACTGTTTAGTGATGTTAGTAGGCTGCTGTTGTTTCCAAAACCGTTTCCTTGAATATTTTGGTGTAAACAAATCCTGACACACCTACTGTGGTGTTTATAGTCTGCCACATTACATAAGATAAATAAAAATTGGGAATTTGCAAACCTGCAAATAAGAATCATAAAAAGGTAAGCAATAAAGGCTGGATATATTGTAGATATTATTTACTCAAACTACGAACCCCTATGCTGTTACCTAGAATTACATTTGGTAGAGTCAAAATAGGGATTTGAAGTTTGAGTAAGTAATGTCTACAGTATCTCTAGCCTTCTTTGCGTACATTTTGTACAATCCCTATTTACAGGTTTTTAAATTCCAAATTTTTTACTTACCTTGTTTGCTGGATTTTTTATGATCATCTATGGGCAAATGATTACTTGATATGGTAACTAACTTTATGCATTGTAATGATGATAAACATAACTAGTAGCTAACTGATACGGTACATGATGATTTATTGTAGCTATTGACTACTTGATCGCATTAATTCGAGATGTAAAATGTTAAGTTACAGCTGGAGATTGTCATGTAGATTTGTTTGAGAATATAGTGAGTATTTGTACTTTCCGTGTTGCTAATTCTCTATATATAATGCATAGTAATGGGCAAATATACGCCTAGACTAAGACACAACCCCTACTAAGCGCGTATAAAATTTTGCCAGTGGAAAAGCAGTCTTTTCAAATAAAACATATACGTCTAAAACATCGCTTTAAATAAAACTTCGTGTTATTTAAATGATTATTCTACGAATGTGTGTAATAAAATTTAATAGTATGTGTATTGATTTTTTCTTTTACTCCTTCACTTCATACGTAATTTAGGGGTTGGCTCCCTACAGACACCGATTGTATAGGGTACAAGTCATTGAGTATCTACATGTTACAGTCATCTAATGTTCATCTGTTATTAATTTGTACAAACGGGTCGTTTTAGCGGATTTTCTGTTCCTTGTAAGTCTAACATGCGTGCTTTTTTGTGCATTTTTATATGTGTACAGCCTGGGCAGTCCATAACAAATAACTTAATCTTTACTATTTAAAGTGATTTTTGCCCGAAAGTTCTGTTACGGCTTTGTGCAATTCCTTGCGATCCCTTATTATGAACCACTATTTGCTATATTTAACTTATTCTCAATATCGTAGTTTAACATTATGTGAATCAAGTAATGTTAATATATTGTATCAGTTACAAGTTTATTTATTTGTTTGAAGTTAAGCACAAAGTTACACAACGTACTATCTGTGCTCTGCCCACCACGGGTATCGAAACCTGGTTTCTAGCGTTGTAAGTCCGCAGACATACCGCTGTGCCATTGGGGGGCTTAGTTACAAGTCTGAACCGAACAAGGAAAAAACAAAATAAAGTGTTTTGCTATAAAAACCTGCAAGAATGGAAATCACTGTTAATAGAACAAAGGTTTCTTTCTTCGTGATGTGAAGAGAAGTATGGAGATTGTCCCACATCAAGCGGCTGGCACTTTTGCAGGACAGATGAAATGATTCCTCAGCATTATCAGAAATTATGTTTTTAGCTAGGCTACTCGTCATTCCAAGGAGATATCGTACGTCGACAGCAGTAGGCATCACATGTGCAATGCGCTAATGTCCAAGTTTACACAATCCTCGGACAGTGGACGCACCTGGGTTTAGGAACGGTAGTATTTCTGTTATTTTCGGGGTCTCGTTTGGCCAGCTGAACGATTACAGCTGGTGGTATTCGAGCGATATCTACCTGTCTACGCCAGTGACCAGCTTACCACACAGGAGAGTATTTTCACGCCAGGATTGTTCCTGATCGGGCGGCCCGAGTCAGTCATGAAACGATGGTTTGAAGATCGGAGCATTGCCACTCTCCAGTGGTCAGACCAATCGCCAAATATGAACTTCATCTTGGCCCGGTATGGCCAAGTGGTTAGAGCGCTCGACTCGCAATCTCGGGGATGTACCCCACTCTAGCGAAGAACTTGGATAAAGGAATGTCTCTACAAGGTGACTGTTCGGGACGATTTTGCAGTAAGCAATCTAGGATAGACCACATTTGCTCGATGGAGTTCATGTTATGTTATGAATTTCGCGCAAAGCTACACGGAGGCTATCTGCGCTAGCTGTCCCTAATTTAGTAGTGAAAGACTAGAGGGAAGGCAGCTAGTCATCACCGTTCACCGCCAACTCTTGGGCTACTCTTTTACCAACGAACAGTAGGATTGGCCGTCACATTATAACGATCTCACGGCTGAAAGGGCGAGGATATTTGGTGGGACGAAGATTCGAACCAGAGATTCGTCAAGTCCAGATTTCACATTTCATAAATAAGATGTGTAACCGTATTTCTGCCTTAAATATTGCAAGAGGCAGATCCACTAATTACTAATGATAATATTTTACCTTCTATTTCATGTTTGTTTATTTAAAGAGACGGCATTGTTTCTGGAGTGGGTGTAGATTTACTTAGTGGTAGACATAAGAGCAACAACTTCAAAATTCAGATATCCTCTCGAAATGTTTATTTAACGTTTTTGTCCTCCCACTCCCCCCAGGAGTTAAACTGTAAGTCTGGTGGTAGACATAAGAGCAACAACTTCAAAATTCAGATATCCTCTCGAAATGTTTATTTAACGTTTTTGTCCTCCCACTTCCCCCAGGAGTTAAACTGTAAGTCTGGTGGTAGACATAAGAGCAACAACTTCAAAATTCAGATATCCTCTCCAAATGTTTATTTAACTTTTTTGTCCTCCCACTCCCCCCAGGAGTTAAACTGTATGTCTGTGGATGCATAACTAAAAATCGGGTTTCCATACGCGTGGTGGACAAAGCATAGATAGCTCACTCATTGTGTAGCTTTGTACTTAGCTACAAACAAATTTAATAACTTTTTAGCCGCATAGTCTAGCTATCGAGCTTTCTGTATTCGGTTGATAAGTTCCTTATCCTTAATTCTTTGTGTCGATTTGCGTAGCCGCGTATACGCACAATATATTTAAAAGCTTGCAGTATAACACACTTCATGCTTGCGTCGGTGAATCAACAAAGATTATTTTATTTTGCTGGAATGAGATCTGTTGTATTTTCAGCTGCTGTGTGCACTCGATGCAGGTGCTTTTTCTTATGAAATGTCTTTTGGAAAGTTTTAAATTATTTATTGATCACTTGCAGCACTCGTAAGACTTTGTTTACTTGTTCAAATAACAAATATACTTTACGTTAAAAACACGATTTTCTAAAGGGAACAAAATAAGTCGTAGGCTGTAATTATCACGTATTTACTAGTTTTACAACACTGACCCAACTTGCAAAGAAAATGACACGTGTAGTTTTATGTTTATTTTGTGTTACAATACAATTCTAGTTTGTTATGTGAAATACAATAAGAGTAAAATGATGATTTAAATATTGTTGTCATTGGGTAATATCAAGGTATCCACACTTAATTAAAGGGTAATATCAAGGTATTCACACTTAATTAAAGTATTTAATATAGTTAAGTCATAATATAATTTTATGGAAATGTGTCTGTAGCCATTTTGTTTATAGCGAAGACACGTCAATGGTAGAAATGACGAAAATATAAACAAAACCCGTGTTAATTCATGTAATGTTTTTGCCTGGAATGCACACAAGATTATTTTGAATGTAACTGTTGAATTACATGTTTTGTTTTATACTTAATTCATTGGGTTAGGGTTAGGTTCATATGGTGCACAGTGATTTACACATTAAGTATATTGCAACTATGCATACTTACATTGTAATTATTAAGCAAGATTATGTAAATGTATCGTAATTAGAGACACATTTTAGGTGTCGAGTGCACACCTGCATTCTAAGTATTTGAACAATATTTCTTCTAAAACTATTTTAGAATTGATGTTTTGTTATTTGTAGTTTATTCAATGTACTTCATGAAGGAGATGAAAATGTTCAAAGGAGTCTCACCTATAAATAACGCATTTTTTTTTATCCCAACGTTTAGGTTTAATTTCGTAAAATATTATCACCCCCTTGATAATACACTACACAAGTTTCGTTTCTCAAGTGATTTTTCCCTTACTTTTCCAGCTTGTTTTTTGTTGTTGTGCCTATGCTAGTAGGCTGTGTACTGTGCACCATTGTGTGTGGGTTGATTGGGCTTGACCCAATGCTAAATCGTTTCCTATAAGGAAAAAAATATATAGCTAAATAAAAAAAGCTATGTAAAGCTGGCTAATGAACTTGAAAAAAAGGAATCAAACAGGATAGGGATGGAAGTGGACATGTCACTTGATCGGCTAATGATCATAGAGCAAACTAAGCTGTCTCAACTCTACATGGGGAATAAAATCCCTATATATATATACACGTTACTGGCTTCCCCACTTTGTCTATCGAAAGCTTGGTGTTTGAATAGAATCTCAGCTTTCATCATTATTGTTTTCCTTTAATGCTATTTGTATGACTATTTTACAATAGAGTAACATTTTTCGATTGAAAATTCTGGTTCTATTAGTTCTGCCAATGAGGAAGTAACGTAGGGATTTTATTGTCCATGTAAAGTCAAGACAGCTTAATCTGCTATGTGATTATTAGCCGATCAAATGGTATATCCATTTCCATCCCTATCTTGTTAGGTTTCTTTTTCAAGTTCAGTAGCTAGCCTTACATATTTTTTTTTATTATTTAGCTATAATTTATTTCATTCTATTTGTTTGTTTACTTTTTTATAAGGTGGTGTACGTGGGTTACAAGGTTATAGAGCATATTCTAAAGCTGTATAAGTTTTGCATAGAGTAATAATAAAATAGGTAGTCGAAGATCGTGAAGACTGTTTTGCTCTATCAAATGATGATAAAATTATAGTTACTGCTAGAACTAGATAGGCGCTAGGTCTAATGAAGAAAGATGATGATGATGAACAAAAATAAGAAATCTCGATTTTGGCCATTCGTCGGTTTTCGATTTTGGGATGTTCTGGATAGCTAAAAAGCGGCATATACATTGGAGATAGAGCGACTATGCCAGATAGCTCTTCATATCTAGCTTCTCATGACCTGTAGAGAAGAAAACTCACATGACTTTTGTATTGCTTTAATACGGGTTTCCGTGCCATATCGACATAGAGAGCGCTAGCATACTCTCCGATAATGATACCTATATGTTTCATACTTTATACAGCGCTATTTTTGATTGAGGTAATTACAATGAAATTATCAGTAAGTAAAGTCCAAAGACCAAGAGTTAAACAATTATAATCGAGCACAAGTTATTGCTCTTCCTAGTGAAAGGAAAACGCAAAATTTATTGTTTCAAATGGTGCGGCTGAAAGAATATTAACGTATTTCACAGCAACTTAAAGTATAATAACAGGATGATACGGATAAAGAAAAAGCTAAAAACGCACTGACTGGAGGATAGTGTCATTCGGAAAATACAACTTGAAAGCAATTCAAAACATCTCTAGAAATAAATACAAGATAGTATATGGAATCATGACCAGTAATAAAAAATATTAGAAGGCAATTAAAAAAAAGGTCTACAAGCTGAGGCTATAGAGTTTAATATTTTACATGTGAAAATGTATATACGAGAGTAATGTTTGTAAAGGATCTCTGTACAAGTGTTTAATGTTTGTAAAGTATCTCTGGAAAATTTAGAAGAACGAATGCAACAATATGCTCTTGGCTGACAAAACAAAGATTGAACGTTTCGGAACTCTAGAAGATTTGGGTTCGGAGATTTCACCATCAGAAGTTTAAGCACGAATGTATAAGCAAAATAATAAAACATGTTGATGGGTCTGTAATGACATAAGGATGTCTTTTTACTGTAGTAATGGGAGAAATTGTCAAAATTTATGGTAGTACGAAGAAGAAACAATACCGCAACATGCTTGTTCATCACGCAATATTCAGTGGACGACAGTTAATTGGACTTTGATTTCAATTTTAGCAGGATAATGATCCAAAACATAATGTTTTATTAAATAAGAGGTCTGTGTACGAGCAAGAAAGAGCTGGGTAAATAAAACTCATGAAATGACTAACCCAAAGTTAAAAAGCTAATCAAAATGAAAATTTCTGGAACAGTTGAAAGCTATAATGTTACCATAGTGAAGCCAAATGATACACGACAAGTTTGAGACATAGTCTAAAGATATTGATAGCATCCATGACTTATCGATGACGCTATGTAATTAAGGCTAGAAGAAAGTTACTATATAATGATTATTCAATTTGGTATGTTCCAAAAGGAACTTAGTATTCTCTGAATTACAATACTGATTGTAAATATAAGATGCAAACCAGAACAGCACTTTTCACTTGCAATCTTTTAAGACACCGTCAGTGTTGATAGCTTGAATTCGGACTTTTATCGATGCGTTACATTTATATTTTTTGTTTATATTTATATTTTTTAATATGTCGGTTTATATTTGTTGATCTATGATCAATATGTTTTACAGAAGCTTACTCGCACTTTCTAAGAAAATTTTATGTTTCTTATTGTCGTCGTAGAAACAAGCTGTGGCGCCACAGATGAGATGTTTAACATCTAGAGTTTGGTTTAAGTGACTTTTTGCTCATTCGATATTACAGTTAGGATAGGACAACTAATAATAATAATGAAGGAATATGTCACAACTTTTCTCTTTTTTTGAAGTAGGATATTTTTACAGAGAGAGACTGTTAAACGATGTAGAACCAAACGACACGGCAGTTCAAAGAAGGAAACCTTCTGTGTTCTCCGGGAAAGTGGGAAAACTCACACAGCAGAGGGCTTGGAAACCACTTTTCAAGTCAATTAGAAACAACGCCATCTTGTGTAAGATGGAAGCTATGATTAAAATAAGAACTCTCTGATTAAAAAAAAAAAGAACAGATCTTAGCACCAATGATAAAAAATAAACAAACAAAGACTTGAAGTTAATGAAAGTTCATAAGCCCAACGTTCACAAACTTTCAGTCTACCTCGAAATCAACGACTTGATGGCAAAGTAACAGGAAACACAACATTACCATTCAACGATATACCCACCATGTATACCGATTTAGTTCCTTTAGGCTTCTTAAGCGTGATCTTGGAAATCAACGACCGCGTACAATGGAGGGCCTATGGAAAGTCTGTGTGTGGTCTAAAACTAAATTAGCCGTTTGTTCCTGTGGATATTATTGTGTTCGGTAGTAGTTGGTATTCCAATCCATCAGATTGAGTAAGATCAACAATGGAGGCCGAAGTTTAAAGAGTATCTAACAAGTCCTGGAATCTAGTTTTTATAAAGAGTAATTAACTCTTTATGTTATTTCACAAACTTTCCACAAACTTACCCATTTACTGATAATGATTGCTGGCGTAAATTATTAACAAAATACTTTAAAACATGCTGATACTTAGTAAATAGTAATGACATAAGACTTATATTATTTTATACAATTCCTGAAAATGAATCACCACTGATGTGATGCTTGTAGAATTATAATGAAGAGTTTTTCCTGATCACAAACTGCCTGGATTTATTTTATTGATTTTCTGAAAGGCCTATGTCGTACTTGTTTCGCTCTAAGTTGCTCCATTAAAGACGACTTGTGTATTTAATGATATTTTATTACATGACCCTAAATGGAAACAAAAAGCTTTCAAACAGTATGATACGTAAAAGAATGAACCTTGATAACGAGGTGCACGAGGACGCCACACTTGCTTGGACATTTGCCATTCTGCGAGGCAGTGAAAAGAAGATAATCAGATAATTCCCCCAGGTTTTGTTTCAATCATTTCCACTACTTGACCGATTGGGTTTCGTAAATTGTCTATGTATATATAGCTGAAAATAAATATACTACCTTTATCTGTATTACGCCACAATCATGACTGTTTTTTTTTTCGTAATTTTTTAAACCATTTATGTGATTTTGTTTCTTTCCGGAGTATATTACATTTTTATTTACCTCATGTATTATTTTGTTTCGTGCCATTTTTGACATAAAACTAAAAAAAAAATGTAAGATATTAATTATGTTCCAATCTTACATGAAAGGTTATTCTGAAAATTAATATTAATATTAATTATGTTCCAATCATACATGAAAGGTTATTCTGAAAATTAATATTAATATTAATTATGTTCCAATCATACATGAAAGGTTATTCTCATATACACTGGTGGAAAAGACCGTGTAATTACGGCTAAATACATTCATCTATAAATATAGGGTATGCAGGTATTTCTTGTAATTCTCATGCACGTTTGGACAGTCTTTAGACAAACCTGAACATTAACTGAGTAATTATGAGAATGGACAGTCTTAACCTTACACACAGGACCCTTCCTCCATTCCAGTGGCTCAGCGGTAAGTCTGGAGGCTTAGACACTAAAAAAACCTAGTTTCGATATCTGTGGTGGGAACGGCACAGGCAGCTCGTTGTGTAGCTTAAGTACAACTTACTCACAGTGTTAGATTGGAACACCTGCAGTATTAAGAATAAAAACGTTTCAGGATTTTTTGTGTTTTATTATTTTATAACATTGCTCAACGATCTCTTAATGTTTTTGTCCATTTTATTTTGCATATATCTCTTGTGTAGGTTTGCACGATTACCAAAAACAAAATATGCCCCTTTTATATTGTTCCATACTAATAATGGAGTATGTTAGTCTAATTAGTTTCAGTAGAGTTGTGCTAGTTTCATTTTACGATAATATCATGTATATATATACCTAACTATGTAGCTTGATTATTATGGAACTCACTTACGAAAATGACAACATGTTAAAAAAAGTCCAATACCTTGCTATGTTGACAGATACATCAACATGCATTACACGTGTCACAAATGTACATTGCTCCTGAGGTCCAATGAACTTATTAAGTTATGAACTTATTGGGAATGTGTGACAAATCATCGATTTTTATTGCTGCACCTTGACGATTATAACTGAGCCGATTGATGTAGAAATCTATTCCAATAATGATATAAATATGTGTTTCATCTCTGGGAGGTAATTACTGCTGTCGAGAATAATATGAAATCTAATTTGTTCCAACGGGTGTGAGTTTGATAGTTAAAGTGTGCCTGGGGACGTACGAGATAATAGCTTTGTACGTTATTACACCACCAGGGTCACTATTTGGATTATGTACAAAATATACATTCATTTGTACTATGTACTAGGTATATACTTCACTTTAACTTACTTTGAAGTACAGGCGTTTTTAATCAGTTTTATAATCCATGATTCCTTGAGAGAAGGTCATTCGACATTCTGTGTTAAATATTTCTCTCATAGCCTAATATCTCTGTGTATTGGTAAAAACTTCATTAATGTTATGAGCATTACACATTTCCTTCTACATCTTGTTAACATCGTTGACGACTGACACTCAGAGGGAAACGACAATTACTTTTATGAGGCAACATTACTGTAAGACTACGTTGGCCAATCTAATATATCGTAGTAGTATATTTACTTTCAACTATAATGACTATGATATAGAACCGTTCAACAGTTAATAATGTTGTGCTGTAAAACATTCTTGTTGCCATGTTGATAAGCCAGATTGTATATGGCTTCTTTAGTGTATTTTACTCTTTTCTATGGTGAGTGTTGAACAATAAAACTTCTGCGTTTAACTTTTTACATTTTTCTGATCTATATTTTCGTATACAGGAAACAAAATTGTATTCAAACTACGATCTGATTATCCATAGAATGTCGTCTTTCCATAAGATAATCTATATCCAGCATCAACCCTGTGATAAGACAGTAAAAAATCGGTGTAGCGCTAAAACGTAAAATTTAATACAAAAGTAAAAATATTAACAATCACTGCAACGAAAATAATAATTTTCCTTGTTTAACGTTGCAATTTTGCGAACTTCGGTTTCAGTGTCGTCTCTCACGATTTTATGTACTCTGTTGAAATAATTCATCTCTTTTGTTTTATCTTTGGTATCATATACATTTAACAAGAGTGATATGTTGCTTTTCGACATTTTTCGAGTGAGAAAAATCTAGAGTTGATATTAAATCCCTAAACGTTTACAAGATACACGTGTAAACATTGTGTGTCAGATAAGAGTAATTTTTCCAGAGAATTAAGATCATTTACCAGTTTTAACGTAAAGTTTTCTAGTTATCAATCTTCTTGCCATCTTGGCCTCAAAGTAATAGAGACAATTTACACATAAAAACTGTAATATGGAAGTGAAGGTGCATGAGATGGGGGCGTCCACTGAGTGTGTAAGTGACCAGAAAAGTTACAGTATGTTTCTATAGCAGTTTAGAATCTTTACATTAAATAGTTTGAACAATCCAGTCAGCAATGTGAAGGACCAGTATCTTGATATGTAGATGGGTGAACGACGCATGGCTACATTTGCCAGACTAAAGCACTACGGTATATATTCACACACACACAAAAAAAATCAATATTTTGGTTTCAGTATCAACATCTGCACTAATTAGTGTTAATAACAAAGTTTTTAAATCTGATAACCAATAGAAAGGATTAACAGAGTGACGCACGTGCAACATGGGTTTCAATTCTGTCAACAATCAGCTCCATGGCTACTCATATTTTCAGCAAACGTTGGTAAATCGAGATGTTCTCGTTGTTGTTGTTGTTTTTTTGTGTGTGTGTGTGCAAAACAACACAACGCGCTATCAGCACTCTGTACACCACGAGGAATTAAACCTCTGATTTAAGAGTTCTAAGTCCGTAAACTTACCGCTGACCCATCGGGAAACATAGTAAATCTAACTACCAAATATAATTATGTGGCGTTTTCAAAACGGATAAATAAATTACCAGTTTATTTATTGTACATTACTTCCATTCCATTCTTGGTTAAACTTTGGAATAAATAAGTTAGTAAATTAAAAAATAAGAGACAACAGAAGTCTCATAGATGTTTAATATTTACATATTGAAGCATGGCTGTACAAGTTAAGTTTCGGTAACGAATCTGTTTATTGGAAGCTTAACAGATGATATGTGGACTCTAACAGGTTATCAGTGAATTTAATTATGCTACATTATGCCTGTTTCTGTTAATTTAAAAGCATGAAAAGAATACTTGTTGTTTTACGCACGTCGATGTAAATAACGGGAGTTAAAATGTTAAAAAGCAGTAAGAGCTTAATGTATTGTTCAAGAATTAAGTCTAAGTGGCTACACATTAAATAGGAATGAATGTTTTAAGACATGTAGAAACGAATGGAACACTAGGTGTAAGAATACGCGAACAGTATTAAGAAATGTAAGAATGGTTGGATCATAGAACATGAACGAATTTTTAGTTAATTTTAGGAAATGAGCGAATCTGACTTTATAAATGTTTTTAGTAAATCGTGTGTTTCGGGACTTCTTACTAACTGTTTTCGAAGTAATGATACTTAGCACTCGTGTTTCCAAGGTGTATGTTGTGTTAGACACATTCTTTCTTAATACACATGCCCCCAGGTGGCACAGCGGTATGTTTGTGGACTTACAATGATAAAAACCGGGTTTCGCTACCCGTGGTGGGCAGAGCACAGATAGCCCATTGTGCAGCTTTGTGCTTAACTTCAAACAACAACATCAATCTGAATACACCTATACTTAAAATTTAGAAGCTCAGTACTAAATCCATATAAAATATTTAGAAGAAATTTTTATTAATATATTTCTGAGGTAAAAAAGAGAATAAAATGTTTTGTTGGATTTGTTACTTTTCTTATGCGTCTAGCAGTTGGATTTGTTACTTTTCTTATGCGTATAGCACTATTTTTGTTCTAAGTCAATATATAATGTTCATAATTATTCTGGTACTGTCAAAACTTAATAAATTCAAACATGTTTGCACTAATAAAGGAAACTAATAGATAAAAAATCTAATGAGTGTGATCAGTGTGCTTTCACGAAATACGGCATTTTATGACACTATAAACTTTTACCCTATTAATTTCGAGAAAAAAAGATTTTGTTTCCCTTATCTATATTTCCCTATTTGTACAAGTTTAAATATCTTACTTGATATTCGTTGGACCTCAACATACACACATATCGACTTATTATAACACATAAATTGGCACCTTTTCGCTTATTTAAGTTGATAAGGGTTTCGCTCATACAGAATAAGCCGTTGTGGGTTGGAGCTTGTAGTTAAAACTCCTTTGTTGGATAAAACTCTTTATTATATGCTATTTAGTGAACATACCACTTTTGGTTCGCACGTTCTTACGCTTTCACTGACTATTTTAATGTGGCTATTTCTAAAAACAATCATTCTGGAAACTGGAATTACAATTTTAGTACACAAGTTTATCTTAACATCCAATGTTATCAATAATTTTGTTCAGGTAATTGTTTTAATCCTCCACCTTTCAACAACTGGGGCCAAACGCGGCCTGGTGGTCAGCGTGCCGGACTATGGATCTAGGGCAAAACGCGGCCCGGTGGTTAGGGTGCCGGGCTATGGATAAAGTGCCAAACGCGACCCAGTGGTTAGGGTGCTGGGCTGTGGTTCAAGAGCCAAACGCGACCCAGTGGTTAGGGTGCCGGGCTATGGATCAAGGGCCAAACGCGACCCGGTGGTTAGGGTGCCGGGCTGTGGATCAAAAGCCAAACGCGACCCGGTGGTTAGCGTGTCGGACTGTGGATCTAAGGTTTCGTGGCACGGTCCATTACCGAAGGTGTGTTATAAGAAGTTTAGTGTTGGCTAGCTACCTTCCTTTTAGTCTATCACTTCAAAATTAGGGACGGCTAGCGAAGATAGCCACCGAGTAGCTTTGCGCGAATATTCAAAACAAATTTTAACAACTGGCTGAGACTTTGATGGGTGGTAAACAGTCATCTTGAGACAGGAATGAGTGGTAGGTAGTCACCTTCAGACACCTTACTGAAACAATAATGGGTGGTAAGTAGTCGCGTTTGACGACTGATTGAGACAGATGTGGATGTTGTTGGTTTCAATACCCATATCTAATAAACGAAAACTCTTTGCTGCCGTATGACTTCTGCTTTGGTAGGTGTCTGTGCAACCAAGACACATCTTATAATACCTCGTGGCAGTTTGTGCTTTAGCGCTGTTTGTTGGAAATGCTTTGGCTTTTCTTACATACTTCATCATCTTGTTGTTGTTATTGTTTTGTTTTCAAGTGGTTCTTCTTCTTGGTGTAAGGTTGTGCGAGGCACAAAAGAACGTGATGTAAGATAAAACTATGACATACAAATTTTAATTTATTACTGACAAAGTGCAACCAGAACAGTTATAAAACAAAAGGTTTCAACATAGAGAACGAAGCATCGTCACCTCAGTAAACTAAGGCTACAAATTTCCATAACAAATTAAACTTGACAGATTAAGTATTACACTTGTAGCTAGTTTATATTGATTACCTTATGGATTGTTAACATGTTATTCATCAATTAATGTTTATTTTAAAATTGTTGTTATATATATATATATAATTTTTTCCTTCGTGAAAATATATTGATTAGTCAGTGAGAGACTCTAATAAAATGTTTTATTTGAGTAAGTTTTCTTTAAATACGATTTTATAACTTCTTTTATACTATTAAAATTTCTGAAATACGGGGTTTTAGATTTGAGCTACATGACACATCTTAGTTATTTTGTTTGTTGTTAAATACAAAGCTACATAATGAAATCACACCGGGCATCGAAACTCAGTTTTTAGAGTTACAAGAGTAATACTGAGCCAGACGGAGCTATACTTCAGTTGTCAATAACCGTGCGATAGTCAGAACTGCTACGAATATTTATTCTTTTAGGGTTTAAGAAAATTGTAAGTATTTGTTTCTGTTTTAATTGCTTCTCATATCCTTATATCACAGTTCAGTTGTTACAGGAATATGTGTGGCGTTTTGTTTACTTGCTTACAAAATAAAGAATATGTTTATTTATCAAGCTTATAAAATGTTTCGCATATTGACTACACTTGCGATTGTCTTGGATTTAACCTCCACCAACCTGACCGTCTAAAGGAAATGTGACTACTTGCACTTGATCAAAACGGAATAAATACTGCGTTCAAAATAGTCCTCAAGTTACCAGTTTGCTTATATACCATTCAATGTCAATAGGATCCATGTATTACATCATATTGAGTAATTTTGTCTTGTTTGTTATAATACTGAACGTAAGAAACTGACCAATCATATGGATTAAACCGCTAAGTTTCTGTGTAAGAAATGGGATAATTTTCAATACTGATCACGTTTTAGTTTGTTGTTTTTTTGCCTGTCTCATACGTTATTATGGACTTTCTGTAACTAACAAAATAATAGATCCACAAACATTTTGGTGCATAAATAGTTTAGAAAAACGATATGGGGTATTTTTAGGGTTAACCTAGATATATAGCTTAGCTCAATATCACCTAGCTATTGCAGTGCTTGGGCTGTACCAAACTGTTTTGAGTTTAAGTTGAGCTTATATAGTGTAGTGATTATTCACAACATCTTCCTACAGCAACAGTTTAGCCAGATTATATATTTTCTTACCTTTTAGTTAAACTTATGACAATATAGGTCACAAACGCAAAATAACGAAAAATGTCTAAGGATGTCAGAAATTATATAATAATCTAAAAATATTATGTTTGTTTCTTTCTCGGAGGTTTCATGGCTGAACCTTGTAGATAAAGTGACGAATTATATTTCTTGTGCATGAAAATTGACACTAAACATACAGGATTACACAAGTTTTACACCAGTCTTTGTGTATACTAGCTAAAGTACAAAATCAATGTCGAAAGCAGCATTTCGTGTTTGTCATTTCATTAAGTCACAAACATATATAGCTACTTCTTACTTTTTTTGGTTGTATTACTGATTTATCCTGTTATTACCGGCTGTGTTACTTAATGTGTGTGTGTGTTTAAATAGATTCCAGAACCTGACAATTATAAATACGCTATAAAATACAATTAAAACATATAGTATATTAATTTAGTGACTCGTTATAGTGAACATGCAATTAATATGATAAAAATTCAAACTTTCTGTGTTACCGACAAATCATTCAGAAAGTAATATGTATAAGGGAAAAATATTATTGAAGCAAAATAATTCTTTTCATTTAACAAGGTTTTTAGTTGTCATAAATTGTGTTCACATTTCAACTGTAAACATTTCCATCTAGATAACAGAAACCTACTCACTGTCAATCTGTTTAGAACATAAATTTTATAACCTGAACACTGGCACGCTCTCGTCATTTGTTTTCTCGTAAAAAACAATTTCATTCGCATTCTTCTTTCATATTTGAACCTATTTCAACCAAAAATTGTTTTAGTAACTTTTCTTCGGAGAGTTTTCGTAACGTCGATAAAAGAACTCAAAATAAATGTTAACAAAATACTCCAAAATGGCTTATTTAAATTTTCTACAAGAAATAAAATTAGCATTAAGTAAGCCTAAAAGCTGACGTTATGTATGTAGAAACCAATATACAACGTTTTACTGTTTGGGATGTAAGATACAGAAGTTGACATCCAGCTGAAATAGTTTGTTTATTTGAAACTTACAGAAAGCACTAAACAAAGCTACTGTGCTAAAAAAAACTACAGATCCCCAACAGAATTTGCCCTAAAGCGAAATTCCAGAAAATGTTTTACAGCGGAGTTTGTGTTCATGCCAGAGATTCAGAAGTGATAAACAACTTAGAATTGTTTATTCCTGGACACATGGATCCCGAAAATAACAAATTCATGTGATAGAATGTAATCATGAAAGCGTGAATCCTGAATAACATGCACCTGTGATAGTATGTACATGTGGTAATGTGTATGACTAAAAGCTTGACTCCTGAAAATAACATTCACATGTGATAGCGTGCATGTCTAAAAGCTTTAATCCTGAAAATAACATTCACATGTGATAGTGTGCATGTCTAAAAGCTTTAATCCTGAAAATAACATCCACATGTGATAGTGTAGATGCCTGAAAGCTTTCATTCTGAAAATAACATACACATGTGATAGTGTGTATGGATGAAAGCTTGAATCAAGTGACTGACATACACTTGCGATTGTGTATGAACGTAAGAGCATGGATTCAAATACATCTCCATTGATCAGCTATGTATATATTGGATCAAAGAGTCGCATGTATTTCCGAGTACTATTTCACTAACATTTATTAGTTTTAATCGCGGCATAGCGACTCAAGTACAAACTTTTAGCTCATAGTTCCATTGCTTGACCGATTTGAGATCTAATTACAGCCGCGGCTATTGGGATTCTCTCTTCTTTAAAATTTTCTCTTCACGTGATTGCTTAATATGTGATGACTTAATAGAGAAGATAAATTATTGTGTTAATTGAACTACTTAAATAAAGATCTACTTACTTAATTATTCTACAAATTACATACTTATATATCGTATCTGTTTTGGTCTGTTTCATGTTATCATTGTTTGCTTTTCATACTATAAAATGTAACTGAAAAATGTTGCATTTGTGTAAGAAGCAATGTAATAATTAAAAGGAATCTAATTAAATATATGTGTATTTCAACGTGATGTTACTTAAGGAAACAGATTGATGGACGAATGTCGACACCATAGTTTAATAAGACTACATAGAGACAATTTTTTTTTTTTTACATACCGTTTATTCATGTATATAAGTGAATATTATTTTGATATTAGTTGAATTATAGACTGATAGATAAACACATGTATATATATATTGGCTCCAAAACTGTGAGAATATCAATAACCTTCTTAGTTTTCTAAGAGTTTGTGCCCTGACGAGATATCCCAGTTATTCATTCATACATCGTGATTCATCCTCATTATTAATTTTGTTTTTTAGTTCAATATATTTTTTTTGAAGTCACTTGTAAAAAACAAATATCAACAGCGTGCAGTACGTAAGTCAAATTTCAATTTTCGTTTGAAAACTTCAACCAATTTTTGACATTTGAAAATATTTCTTTATCTTTTTCAGATGACTGTAATTAGTTTGTAGTGTTTATTTGTAATTAAGAACGGTTTGTTTGTTTGTAATTAAGCACAAAGCTACACAGACATGCCGCTGTGCCACTGGGGGGCAGTTTGTAGTGACTAAATTTAATTTTGGGCGTTTTGTTGTTATTTCGAATAATTTCAAATTGGACTGTCTAAGGAATTTTAACATTTCAGAAATTAAGTAAATATGTTTTCTATAGTTTACACAATGTTCCAGTAGTTGTTTACGTGCTGTTTAGTTGTAACAAAAGTCACTGTAAATGTAGAACTAAAAGCATTTTGTTTTTACCTAACTTGAAGCATAATAGTCGAATATTAAATTGTGATAATCAAGTTGAAATATATTTTCATTTAAAATATAACATTAAAAAGGGGTATTCAGTTTTACTCCTGTTGAAGCTAAGTAGTAGAATTTCCAATCGTAGAAATTATAAATTAAACAAATTAATGTTTACACGATTCGTGACCGGCTGAGTATATGCTTTATTGAGTTTTCATCAGTAAAGGCAAACTTCAGGAAGTTTAAATCTGTTAATTCAGTCATACAGTGAACACTGGTAAGGAGAAATTCTTTGTAAAAATATTCGTTATTCATCGCCTCTGCTAATATATATGTTGACATTTTGCTGAAATATAAGAAATGGGGATAATAAAAATAGCGTGTTTCAAACAAATATCAAACGACAAATTGAGCAGATTTCATCTAAATACGTAGTGTATAATAAAATAGATTTGTCACAATTATGATACTACCCGAGGCTTCTAAAGAAATGGTTTATAAGCTAATAAAAAGTACAATAAAATACAGTATTACGGACAGCTGTGTGATTGCAACCACTACTGTACGGTATCAGAGTTGTTCCAAAATTACTGAGTCTGTGTCAGAGTAAAGTATTATTGTGCCAAAGATTTATTATAATCAGGAGTTGTATTTGGTACATAAGACCAACTCTGTTGTTACACACCGTACATATTTTTACCTCATAAACGATTAACATAGATAACGCTTCAACTGACGACTTGAATGTTGTAACCTTGCCAACCACAGGGTACGTCGGGTATTGAATGAAACGCCTCTCTTGTAGTGGCGGTGTAATTGACATGTTATGCACCCTCCATATCGCCCAGAGGAGAGTCAAATGTGTAAACGTATTTCTCTGTTGGGAATTATGTTTCTTCAGGTTGGTGTTTTTCAACGGTCAGTATTTATCAACGGATAAAATATCAGTTGTTGATTATTATGATGTTCATCTTAGTGAAAACTTACACGAGACTAGAGAACAAAGTTGAAAAAGTTTTGTGTTGATATTATTTTACATTAAATGGTATTTGGTTATCATCTTTTCTAGATATTCATGGATATTTACATAAATTTATAAAGACACAAAAACTGTAATAGCTACTTACAATCATTGGTAACCGGTGATGTTTTCATCGTGAAATAAGGCGAGTGTATTTCACTAAACAGTTGTTAGTACATGAAACAGGTTAGAACAACGAAAGTGGAAACAGTATTGTACTTGATGTGACTGAATTAGAAAACTCTGTCCTACGTACATATATTACATAGAACTAACGCTATAAAAAGTACATCAAATTATACTTAATGCAAGAATGGTATAAATATCTATTATACTTAATGCCAAGAATGGTATAAATATCTATAATACTTAATGCCAAGAATGGTATAAATATCTATTATACTTAATGCCAAGAATGGTATAAATATCTATTATATTTAATGTCAAGAATGGTATAAATATCTATTATACTTAATGCCAAGAATGGTATAAATATCTATTATATTTAATGACAAGAATGGTATAAATATCTATTATCATTTTAATTATCCAACTATTCTTTTCTTAGGCTTCGAAATAGTATAAATTTTTGGTATTCATAAAAATATCCGTTTAATTAAATTGCATCATTTTTTAGTATACAAGAAATTACGAAAATGCTTTACTGTTTATTTTTTTTTTTTTTATGGAGGATTGTGTCACGTGATATATATATATATATATATATATTACGCGTTATCTAACCCGTTATATTTTTGTCATGTTCGTGTTTAAAGTGAAAAGGTACGTCATGAAGTACTTTATCTCCCAGTTCTTTTATTAGTTGAACAAGAACATGCTGTGACTTTTAGCGGCTCTTTGCACTCTTGAAAATGAACACATATATGTGGTTGATTTTCTTCATCATCCTCTGCTGATCATGATATGGGCTAATATTATATGAAAAAAAAAAAGCTATCATTGGGTTCTTTTTTTTTTATTTTGAGCAGATAACGAGTTTGGTACAGTTAAATGTGTTTCTATGTATTTTTTAAGTTTCTCCTGAATCTAACAGCAAGTAGAATACATAATAAAACGGATATGAAACATTTGAGCATTTATTTAACAAATCACCAAGAAATATCTTCGCTTAAGGTGAATGCCATTAGGAAAAGTTTAACTTAAATCCAGAATTGTTGTTAGTCACTAGAATTAGGATTACTACACGCCAGGATCAAAATTTCAACTAGCGATATTTTCTGTTCTTATTCAAAGAGTACTATTGAATATGGGACACGACACATCAGGTTTTTTTTTTTAAGATAAGGTATTGAATATGTCGTACCAAGAGAGAACGAATATCGTAGAGGTGGAAAGGCGTGGTTTCAATCTGGAGGAGTTAATTAAATCCACAGTCTTCCGTTGCCTTCCATCAGGCCAACTATATAGTAGACAAATTACACCATGTACTTGCAACCATCTAGTTGTCTGGTTCACCATACCTCCAAATGTGATATGTGTTCATACATTTGTTGTCTGGTACACCATACTTCCGTATGTGATATGTGTTCATACATTTGTTGTCTGGTACACCATACTTCCGTATGTGATATGTGTTCAGACAACAAGTGTACTTGCAACCATCTAGTTGTCTGGTTCACCATACCTCCAAATGTGATATGTGTTCATACATTTGTTGTCTGGTACATCATACTTCCGTATGTGATATGTGTTCAGACAACAAGTGTACTTGCAACCATCTAGTTGTCTGGTTCACCATACCTCCAAATGTGATATGTGTTCATACATTTGTTGTCTGGTACACCATACCTTCGTAGGTGATATGTGTTCAAAAACATGTTTTCTGGTACACCACGCCTTCATATGTGATATGTGTTCAAATACTTTTGGTGAAGTAGTGCATATAATGTGTTGGTAGTGAAGGAAAAAATATTTAGTTTTTCAGTCTCGATCTTATAGAATAAATAATACATGTGATTCTGTGAAGACTTTCCTCTAAGTGACTTATTCCTCTATCAACCAGGAGAGAAGCCCGGTGTTCCACTAACGTGCATTTACAATCAATGTATCGATTGGTAGGTATGTTTGCTTGAAGTTTAATGTTGACGTGAGCACCTTTTTTTTATTGTGAAAACAACAATCGGTTACGCATATCTTTTAGTGTGTAAGATATTTTATCCCAAAACTGTATCTTAGACAGTGGATAAGAGATTAATGAATAATTACTCGGTTTTTCTTTATATATAAACGATTGTCAATGTAACTTTTCTAAATAAGTACAATAATGTTATATTAAAACTGGGCTAACTAAAGTGAATTTTCCAGTTAGTAATTTAAATTTATCGAATCGTTTGCGCTAAACTAATTCTGAAAATAATATAGACACAAATGGATCTGGTACTAAATATAAACTAATTAATCCAAAAATATATTTATCCTTTGAAGACATATGATGCTTCAATCTTCTAGAACCGAACGGTTCAGTTTACTTTTCTTGGCTAGAGTAAGTAATAGAGAGATATTCAGTACTAAAAATGGGACTTTTAGAAAGACCTTTTTTTTTCTAAATTACTGAAAACAAACAAGAAACAACAAATTGTACTTCTTGGATTACTCTTGTATTCCGCGTGGTAGTAGAGTAGTTGAACCATTTTCGTGATATCCTTCTAGCTTTTGAAATGTCAGCCGGATGAAATGGATTACATATATTCAAAACGTGTTTCATTCACCGATGTTTTATGTTAGCCGTTACTCCTGAAGTCTTAAAATGAAGGAGAGGATAACAGTGCTGGAGATGTTTGGCGCCAGGGATGTATCATCTGAGGATGAATAACGGTTTTACTTTATTTGATAGATTAAAATGCCTGTCCTTCGTGTGTGGCATAAAAACATTAAAGATATCTTAAAAAAGTACTCATGTTCTTTAATAAAAAATATTAAAGTCATGATAATAGAAGTGATTCGTATATAAAGTAACAATGTGGAAATATAAGAATTAGGTAGCCAAAGTGAATACTCCTAAAATATATACAATTTCTTGTTGAACCCCCTTCCCAATTAAACATAATCATATCCTTTACAAGATGAACTGTTTCACTGTCTTTTAGTATAGTTATCTTGTTTTCATATTATGGTATTCCTTTTCTACCTTTACACTTGATGTACATTATACGTATAAGGTGGTGAGGATTCTTGGAATTGTCAAGAAATCGATAAACAAGAAAGAGGCCCGGCATGGCCAGGTGGTTAGGGCGCTCGACTCGCAATCTAAGGGTCGCGACTTCGAATCCCCGTCACACCAAACATGCTCGCCCTTTCAGCCGTTGGGGCGTTATAATGTGACGATCAATCCACTATACGTTGGCAAAAGAATAGTCCAAGAGTTGGCGGTGGGTGGTGATGACTAGCTGCCTTCCCTCTAGTCTTACACTGCTAAATTAGGGACGGATAGCCCTCGTGTAGCTTTGCGCGAAATTAAAAACAAACAAAACAAGAAACAAACTTTTTCAATGTTGTCGTTTTTATATATGTTACAGATAAATTTCATTACTGCAACAACATCAAAATAATGTGATATGAAACTAGGGAATATTTTATTTTCGGAACAAGGGAAATGTGGTTAAGCCATAAATATGATTTAATTCTTGTAGACTTCTCACAGAAATAAAACGTGGTACACATAACTGTCTGCAAAAGTTTAAAATGTGAAATAAATCCATAAATATAAATTAGAATAGTTATATTTTCAATAAAATACATAACAGTTCAATAATTTCGGGAAAATTGACAAAATATTATCTTGCCAAAATGCACGTTTTTCGGATGGATAAAATATATAGTCTTTCATTTTATAATATCACACGTTCTTGCCAAAATGCACGTTTTCCCTTTGGTGTATATTACACTACCAGTCACAAGGCTAGTGTAAGTTCTTGTTTGCTGCTTATTATTTCTTTATTTCTACTGCAATACACAAAATAGTAGTTTCTCTTATGGAAGCTTGATAACTTGTGATGGGATTCGATCCCTGCATTGGGTATAGTACGGATAGCCCATTACAAAACGTGAGATAATTTCGGTTTTAATAGGCCTGGCCTGGCCTAGTGATCGCTGGTTCGAATCCCCATCACAACAGACATGCTCGCACTTTCAGCCGTGGAGGCGTTATAATGTGATGGTCAATTTCACTATTTGTTGGTAAAAGAGTAGTCCAAGAGCTGGTGGTGTTGATTAGCTGCCTTCCCTCTAGTCTATCACTACTAAATTAGGGACTGCTAGCGGAGATATCCCTCGTATAGCTTTGCGCGAAATTCAAATTTGCGCGATATTAAATCATCATAACTCAACTTTTCCCGCTCTTCTAAAGCTCTAAACTTATTTCAAGCTTATTAAAAAGATACGTTTTATTGAGCTATTTGTTAATTAATGTACATGTAGTTGAAGTATACATGGCTGTAATAGAAATCAATGAACTTTTAATTGTTGTCTAAGTTAAACAAGGAAGTGAAACAAATTAATTAAAATTTTGTCGACTCACAACAACATTCAATTCTGTGTATTTTTACTTTGTTTCTTGAACCGTTGTTATCACATTGCTAACAGTAATAAATAGTGATAGAAATATGACTGTAATACATAAATTATGTGTTAAAAGAACACGAGTAAAAAAATATGTATCACATATTTCCCTACCATTGTTTTTGTAAACTGTTCCTAAAGACAATTAAAGGTCTGGCATGACCTTGAAGTTAGGACGCTTTGACTCGCAATGCTGCAGATTGCGGGATCGAAACCTTTCGCCATTTTAGCCATGGAGGCGCTATAATGTGACATTTAATTCCACTGTTCATGCCCCCCAGTGGCAAAGCGGTATGTCTGCGGATTTACAGCACTAGAAACCGGGTTTCGATACCCGTGGTGGGCAGAGCACAGACAGCTCATTGTGTAGCTTTGTGCTTAATGCCAAACAAACAAAACCACTGTTCATTGGGAAAGAGTAGTCCAAATGCTGGTGATGGGTAGTGTCAAGTAGCGTATTTCTTTCTCTTCAGTTTTTATCTTCAAAATTAGGGACGGCTAGAGCAGATAGTTTCTAGAAGCTTTGCGCGAAATTCAATAAAACAAGAAAAGTAAATTTTTCCTAGATTATATACTTGAAACTTGTACAACAAGACAACAGGACCAGCCTCCACCCCGGTGTTCCAATGGTAAGTCTGAAGGCTTATAATGCTAAAAAAATTGGCTTTCGATACTTGCAGTGGGCAGAGTTCGAAAGATAATTCCTATCCCAATCTGCGGGTTGCGGGTTCGAATTCTCGTCATCGAAAATTCTCGCCCTTTCAGCCGTAGTGGCGTTATAAAGTTATGGTCAATCCCACTATTCGTTGCTTTCCTATCAACCTATCGGAAAACAAAGTAAATTCCTAAGGGGCTAGTCAACGCTTCGAACGGAAAGGGTGTTTCCAAATGTTGTTTTTAAGAACATTTTCAGATCACTGCCATTTGAATTGTTTTTAATTGTTTATAGTTTTACTTCAGAATATTACATATTTTTATCGTTGTTTTGATGACAAAAAACACCATTAACATGATTCAACTTATTGCTATCAAATAATACTAGATCATTGTCTCTTTTTTTAAGCTTAGGCCAGGGTTGCTGGTTGTATTTTTTGTTCGATAACAGTGAAGAGTACGTAACATTCTCAGATGTGAGCAAATGAGTGATAGATTTGATATTTCAGCCAGTTCCAGAAATTTGGTACTTCTATAACTGCCTGATATAAATTGTATATTAAAATATTTAAAAAGTTCACTACATTTTACTCTATATGACTCTTAACGACCTTTCGTTACCAACGTAGCTATATACAAGTGAATATATATTAGTTTTACCGTAGTATTGATCAACGCAATAAGCATACTTCTAAAATGTACTAAAAATTGAGTAAAAACGTCAGCAAAAGAGAAATTTGAAATATTTGACAGAACAAGTAACTTAGTATTAAATTAGTTTTAGTATTATCATTTCTTAAAATTATGTTAATCTGAAGTTTCACTAGTTGCGAAGCAAAATATTTGCCATAAAAGTATGTTTCTCCAACTCACTTAGATCCGGGTTCGATTCTCCGTCGTTGATAGAACACAAGTAGCTATTTGCCTACTTTGGCTAAAAAACAAACGTTTAACAGTATAGCCCCATCTGGTGTCGTAATTTATATAATGTCAATGCAAATTATAAAAATAATATAAATAATTTATATTAATGCTCGTAATAGTTTATGAATAAAAACGTCCTTTTTAATTGCTTTGAAATAATATTTGCTTTATCAAAGTAGAAGGATTAATATTTGTCGGATCTCATAAGATATTAAGAAAAATGTCATATGTTTTTTTGTACTAGGAACAAAATTCCTTCGTGCACTTCCGATATACTTGAAGGCCTATAACGCTAAAATTCGTGTTCGATCCCTACAGAAAACACATTGCTTATAGCCCCTTTTACAGCTCTGCATTTAAACAGTGTGGTTACACTTGTAAGATTCAATGGTATTATTAGTTATGTCTATATAATTTTAGTCGTAACTAATATAACATTACAACACACGTAATAGAATTACATTACCGTTAAAATACCTGATGTTATTGTATGTCGAGGTCTGGCTTTGCCTGACGGTTAGGGCTCTCGACTCCCAAACTGAGGGTCGTGAATTTGAATCTACGTTGACGAATATGCTGTCATATAAAGACGCCGTCTGGGCCGGTCACCCTGGTGAAAAAATTCTTGGCTGACAAGTATACCTGCCCGACCCCGAAACTAGATGGTATTAAGGGCGTTACTAGGAGAAAAAGATGTTATAAGTTATTCAATTGAAATTTTTTTCTGAGGTATTTTTCTATTATTGATATGTGATACCTAACTATTGCAAGCGATTAATGTTCGGTATAATGTAGCACACGACAATCACTTGTTTTTATCCATCGTTTTGGAAATGAGCACAACGGATATTAAAGGTAAAACATAAAATCTGTAAATTTAAGATTATTTATGATTTCTTCACGTTATACGGAAATAACATGATGATATAGACACAAACCTCATTGTTTATTGTTTATTACAAAAAATCCATTCTAAAAAAAAACAATATTCTTTTACAATTGTTATAATGAACAGTTATAATAATTACCATGTAATGGCAAGAGACTGTCCATGTAATAACTCTTTAATTTATTTTCTTATTGAGTCCAAAATACTCATAACTATTTTTGGTGTTAAAGCATGTGTCTATAGCTCGTGATGTATTTGGATACCTACGTAGAAGTGTTCGCGTGAAGTGCATACACAAGTTTAAATCTTCTTGAGTTGCTCTCTAAGAAGGCCGTTTTATGATTTAGAAATACCAACCCCAACAAGGGTGAACTTAAAAGTCCAAAATTTGGGTAATTTATGAGGAGTACAAATGATGGATGAGAACAAGCTATCGTACGGTTGCCCAAAAAAGCAGTAGTTTTTTTTTTCTTCTCCTAAACTTACAACTTCCATTCAACAACCCTGTTATTTTGATATGGTGAAAATTGCAGGAAAACTAACCAGTGTTTGTCTTTCGTTCTAGCTATTGTTCAATCAATTATATAATAACAGCCTTCACTTGCCACAAAGGTATGATTTATTATTGCAAAGCTATTACGTTAAGGAACCACCCAGGTTGTGTCAGGAACGAACAATGCACGTGTGTCCTCGGTAAGTTGTACACAAGGCTTATCGTGTCTTTACCATAGTGACACACCAACTACATCATGCGTTACTTGAAACAAAAATGAGCTTGACGTATCAATTACTGTTTGTTTAAACGTATTTTGTTCGTCATACCTTTACCGAAAAACAAACCTTTTTATTCATTAAATATTCAATGTCACAGAGATAATTGATTACCGACAAGATATTATCAGCTTAGTTGATGCTGTTCTGTTATCTCAGAACAAGAGCGAACAATGGCTAGCGATCAGACCTATCGATATCAGTTTTATTTTCGAAAACAAATTACACTCATCCATATTATTTAGTTGGATACATAAATTTCTATGAAAAGTATTATACTTCTCTAGATTATGTGTGAATTTGATTAACTTGTGATTGGTGATATCTTCTCTACGGGTTTCATGCAATGTTTGAATGAATAGTTTTCTCTAATACATTATTGCAATCTAAAATCTTTTTCATAGGTAAATGACGTAGTATTGTATGTTAATATCGAATTCGAAAAAGAAAAGACAATTTTTCATACATATATGTATTTAAACAGGTAAAACATTCAGGTATGGACATAATATTATTGATCAAGAACAGTGAGATATTCAAGTTGTCAAACAATACGACAAAAGAAAAAAAATAATTATTCAACAGTATGTATTTAAGAGACAGTATATTTCTATCTATTTTTCTTTCGTAACATAGTTAACTATAGCAAATAGCCACACCATACACCATTTCTTTGTAAACTTGTATGTCAGTCCTGTTTACCACTAATAACGTGCTTAGTGAGTAACACTATTATAATAGAACAATGTGACACAAACTTTAGCATATTTTATTACATTAAAATTGTTATTGGAACGATTTGTTTCACCGATGTTATCATTAATCCTCATATCTATA
>NW_013666212.1:79132-80049 GCF_000517525.1 Limulus polyphemus
CCTCTCTCTCTTGCTCCCCCCCCCCCAGTAGCACAGCAGTATGTGACACAAACTTTAGCACTATTTTATTGCATTAAAATTGTTATTGGAACGATTTTTTACCGCCTCTTATCTACATGTTCAACCCCTCTCTCTCTCTTGCCCCCACCCCAGTGGCACAGCAGAATGTCCGCGTACTTATACTGCTAGAAGTTGGGTTTCGATACCTGTGGTGGGCAGAGCACAGATAGCCCTTTGCGTAGCTTTGTACTTAATAACAAACAACAATAACTCTCTCTCTCTCTCTTAATATATATATATATCGATATAAGTATTTTTACTTCTAACTTCTTCACTGCACTACTGAAGTGTATATTGGCTTAGATCTTCGTTATTTTCTTATTACTATTATGTTTTTTGCTCTCCTTGTTTATTTATCAATTCTGCACTTGTTTAAAGCTGTTTATGAAGAAAGGAATATTAGTTGCATGATCAAATTAGACAGAAATTTCAAAATATATTATGTAATTTACTTCTTGGTAGATTGTCAGTAGTGTGAACCTTTTCATGTAAAAGTTAAATACGAATAAACGCTTCCACTTTTCATCATCTCCTAAAATTATGGGGTCAACTTTGACACAGTATTTAAAAAATAACACGAAAATAAATCATTAAAACCTGTGTGGACACAACTTCGTTATTTTGGAAATATCAGTTTCACATACGTTAAATAGTTCTCAGAACCAACGGTCATGCGTGTATTCCTCCCAATAAAAACACAGTGATCGAAAGACAGAAAATAAGCGATAAATGATCCTCATTGTTTAAGGTCATTGGGATATTAAAGTCATAAAGCCAGTTGAAATAATCGTTATTTTGATATAATTTATTTCGTCAGATCGATCGTGCAGGACTCAATGGTATCAAGTTATATTTTA
>NW_013666212.1:80930-84699 GCF_000517525.1 Limulus polyphemus
AACATCTTTGGAACCTAACAGTATCAATGTTTTGAAATGGTCCGCTTTGGCCTGAACCCTGTAGAACATCTTTGGAACCTAACAGTATCAATGTTTTGAAATGGTCCGCTTTGGCCTGAACCCTGTAGAACATCTTTGGAACCTAACAGTATCAATGTTTTGAAATGGTCCGCTTTGGCCTGAACCCTGTAGAACATCTTTGGAACCATCTGGATATATTAATTCGAAAGTTAGAAGACAATCTTCCAGCTACCTTTAAATGATCCAATCTTTCAAAACATAACTGAGAAAAACTGTACTCGAGGTACCTGTCAAAACCTAGATAAGAGCAGATTAACAGGAAGTCAATAAACAAAAAGTCGTGCAAAATATAACGCAATGCAGTTCTCTGTCATGCGTAAATGGACATTAAGTCACAGCGGAATGTCCTTTATTTAGTCACTGTTTAAATACAGTTTAGTGCTACCATAAGCATGTAAAATAGTTCCTAATTTTTCTGCCTAATGGTGCTAAACTTTATTAAGGTAGTGGATACAGTACAGACCACTCTCTGTGTCGTTACGTCCGTTTACGCTTGGCAAAGCAGTACATTTTTGAGATATTATATATATATAAATATATATATATATATTTGCTCACTAAATCTCCTAAACATTTTCTAGAACAGAACTCAGATGTAGCTACTTCACTAAATCTCCTAAACATTTTCTAGAACAGAACTCAGATGTAGCTACTTCACCAAATCTCCTAAACATTTTTTTTCTTCGAGGATAAAAAGAAAGGAGTAGAATACCAAATAACTCAAAATAGAATATGTATCACGTAAATATTTATTAAGTCAGATATAGCGCATTTATTGAGTGAATGGATAGGATTGAAATTCTTAATATGTTTGTGTTTTAAGGTTACACAAAGTGTTAAAGTTTGTTGGCAACTATTTAATGAATTCTATATTTTTAGGACTAGTTATAACCATTTTTCTTTCTCATAACAAATCTCTGGTTTTGGTTTTTTGATTTCTCATTCATATTTCTTGTCTTCCAAAGTGAAAAGTCTTGGTATTCCTGAATGTTAACTATATATATATAAGTGAACGAGTCCCAGTATTACTGAATGTCAATTATATGTATATATATATATATATAAAACTGTCACTACGTAAAAATTACGCTTATTAACGCAAGTAATTTTACATCCCAAATGTTTATTGCACTAAATTTCCCACCTATCTTAAGCTTAAAACTTTACAGTATGGGATGACGCACCTATGGGATTAGTTAGGCCTAGAGTCACAAAAAAAAAATTCTTATATCTTTCTGTTTCATCTTGTAAATTGTCTTACTGCTCTGTATAATTTCCATCTGTTATTGATTGTTTTTACAAGTTGTCTGCGTATATTATTTCGGTATTAATTTACGTATTTCCATGAATACTTTTTTTTTTGCCACAGGAACTGTTTCTTCAAGCATTCTTGACAAATACTAGTGCAGAACACACCCAAAAAGTAGACAGACCACTAGAATATAAATTCGTACATACTAGACGTTCCGTTTAGACTTATGTGAAATTTGATATAAAGCCTTTTAGTAGTCGTTTAATATATAATTTTTATACACTATCAAAACAATTGCCTTATAAACATACTGTACTATAGAAAAAGCCAATTGTCATGGCATATATTTACACACACACATACACACAGTTTTCTTCGACTACAAAACAAACCTTCGTACGCTCACGTTCATGCCAAATTAAATAATTGGTCTGCTTGAAGCGTCCTCCTTGCGGACACGGTAATAACTAAATGACGATAAAAGCATTTTGGAGTTGCACGTAGGGATGATATAGCCCTTACGTTCTTACAAAAGCTAATTACATATTCAACTCAACAAGCGACACCTTTGTTGTAAGGGCTTCAACAGATAGTTGCTTGCTTTGTACGGAACGTATTGTCATTCGCACACGCTGAACGCTTTTGTTTTTTCGATTGCGCAGTGTATTATACTTGGTGGTAATTTGTCAAGCTTTTATCATTGCCGAGATAAATCATGTGGTAGTTGTTACTCTTTAATTAAACTGACGTGAAAAAAATCTTCTTGATATTTTGTTGAAGACTGTAAAATAGATAAAGAAAACTGGGTTTTTATTTCAAAATATTAACATTTGCAAAGACACTTCATAACAGTTCATATATTCAACAATAGGACATGACAGCAAGTAGCTACATCTGAGTTCTGTTCTAGAAAATGTTTAGGAGATTTAGTGAAGTAGCTACATCTGAGTTCTGTTCTAGAAAATTTTTAGGAGATTTAGTGAAGTAGCTACATCTGAGTTCTGTTCTAGAAAATGTTTAGGAGATTTAGTGAAGTAGTTACATCTGAGTTCTGTTCTAGAAAATGTTTAGGAGATTTAGTGAAGTAGTTACATCTGGGTTCTGTTCTAGAAAATGTTTAGGAGATTTAGTGAAGTAGCTACATCTGAGTTCTGTTCTAAAGTTTGTTAAAAATATGTGAAGAAACAATGTATATGTTAACAAACTATTCTGACGGATGCAAGTAATTAACGTTGAAATACAATTCAGAAAACTTACATAAATCGTCTTTAAAATGCAAGACTAACTTTTGAAGTTAACTCTTTGTCATGAAACACCTTTTCTGGTTTAACATTTAGACTCAAAACTGAAAGTGCAAACAGCAATGTTTCCTGTAAGCGCTCTGTCAACTGATTCAGCTGCACAGTGCAATTAAACAGGGTTTGTGTTCATTTCTGTTATTCCTACGTATTCCCACAGGGGATTTCTTTATTAGATAGCTAATTTACATGGATATTACGGCAAACGATATACTTGTACAAACATGAATATATGTGTATAATGTTTTACTTTTTCATGGAAACACTTGTTATTCAAACTAGTGCAGTGAGTATTGTCCCGCAAAGGTAAACCTAAATACATTATATAATGAACTATAAATAAACGTCAGTAAAGTTAACTTCCCGTGCATCATACAGCAATATATTACCTTACGGCACGACACCTGGTGCTTTAGAAATATAAGCACTGTGAGGATCCAAATGTTCGGTTTACTTTCAGTAATACTGGCAGTCAACAATCTATAAAGAACTTAGATGGCGCAGAGAACAATATCTGAAAGTATAGATACTGAATTTTACCGTGAATTGTTCACGAGCTCGTCTTGCGTAGAAGCATAGATCATCATTTGCCAGAGGTTTAACAAGTTAAAAAAATATCATCATGACATAGGTACATAAACACCAGCCTGTAAACATTTATGTTTTGTTCGTCTATATGCATTCGTAAAATAATGCATCATAAACTTTCATACCATGCTCTGTTCTATTGTTTCTCTCATAAGCAGTAGCAGATGCTGTGGGCGTAGTTGTACCACACTATCCATTTGTTTCTCCTGGTCGTCACAGGTAAACATTTCTTGACAACTAACGTTTACACTACGACAAGAAACTCTATCGA
The DNA here is from genome assembly GCF_000517525.1 of Limulus polyphemus. Classification (NCBI taxonomy): domain Eukaryota; kingdom Metazoa; phylum Arthropoda; class Merostomata; order Xiphosura; family Limulidae; genus Limulus; species Limulus polyphemus. The sequence continues at coordinate 84,421 of NW_013666212.1, forward strand.
TTTTTTTCTAGTATTGATACAATACCCCCCCCCCTCCCCGCGCGCACATTCGCACGAGGATGTGATTTGTAACGTTTAGTATAACGTGGTTCTCGTTGAAGATAACACGGACGGAAAGGAGAATTTATATAAAACTGATTATATACTGAAATAAAGATTAAAAGAAGAAAGTCAATAAAATATAACTTGATACCATTGAGTCCTGCACGATCGATTTGACGAAATAAATTATATCAAAATAACGATTATTTCAACTGGCTTTATGACTTTAATATCCCA
>NW_013666212.1:85647-92111 GCF_000517525.1 Limulus polyphemus
TCAAAACATTGATACTGTTAGGTTCCAAAGATGTTCTACAGGGTTCAGGCCAAAGGGGACCATTTCAAAACATTGATACTGTTAGGTTCCAAAGATGTTCTACAGGGTTCAGGCCAAAGCGGACCTTTTCAAAACATTGATACTGTTATATTGTTACTATATATGAGGGTTACATATTTTGTGTCAGGTATCATTATTGTGCTCTAATAATAAATCATTGGTTTACAGAACACGGCGGAAGGAACGTGCTCATTAAAGATATTTTGATACTTATTGACATTTAGACGTACATACACTTATCGGGTAGGTTTCACACTCAGTCACTGCACCTTTCTACCACTACTATTATTCACAGTTGTCACAGCACAATCATGGACTGCTTTAAACCCATATCAAGCAATCTCAAGGTGCTGACGCTTCACAAGGAGATACTTCTCCCACACTGTACTTCTTCATAGTTGTCCCAGTCAAGTGTGTCCCTCTTCCAGACCCATGTTCAGCCATCACAGGTAGGTACCACTCAATAAATACCCCACCATTGCTATTCTTTATAGTTGTCCCAGTCAAGTATGTCCCTCTTCCAGACCCATGTTCAGCCATCACAGGTAGGTACCACTCAATAAATACCCCACCATTGCTATTCTTCATAGTTGTCCCAGTCAAGTATGTCCCTCTTCCAGACCCATGTTCAGCCATCACAGGTAGGTACCACTCAATAAATACCCCACCTTTGCTATTCTTTATACTTGTCCCAGTACAACTATATCCCTCTTCCAGACCCGTATTCAGTAATCGCATCAAAACTGGATGGGGCGGCTTTTCATTCCCACAAAAACAATTTACTCCAACTTTAAATGAAACAAAATTTTGTACACTCATGCTCGTTCCGAATTAATTGAACTGGTTAGTGACAATTTCTATAATTTGTCTGGATATCTTGTTTCAGTATTATCGTACGTACTTGCGTGAAGATATGTTTCTTCACTCATTGTTTAACAAATACTGGTACAGAATTCAGGTATAGGTAGTTTGAAAATTTGCTCTGAACACGTTTTATTCTGTCAAAGTTAAGAAAGTGAGGATAGTGTAAAAATACTAAACAAATCATGTATGATACAAAATCAAACCAATTCTTGTATTACGTATCTTCTTAATGAATGGGGTTAAATTCTCTAAGTTGTTATCTGAAAAAGAAAGAATAATTTTTCACATTTGAAGTTTTATCGGTTGATTGGGATATTGTATGTGCTGTAATGTACTGTTGGTTGTGTGCTGTAATGTACTGTTGGTTGTGTGCTGTAATGTACTGTTGGTTATGTGCTGTTGGATGTGTGCTATGATGTGCTGTTGGATGTGTGCTGTAATGTACTGTTGGTTGTGTGCTATGATGTACTGTTGGTTATGTGGTGTAATGTACTGTTGGTTGTGTGCTGTGATGTACTGTTGGTTATGTGCTATGATGTACTGTTGGATGTGTGCTATGATGTGCTGTTGGATGTGTGCTATGATGTGCTGTTGGATGTGTGCTGTAATGTACTGTTGGTTGTGTGCTGTGATGTACTGTTGGTTATGTGCTGTGATGTACTATTGTATGTGTGCTGTGATGTACTGTTGGTTGTGTGCTATGATATACTGTTGGTTATGTGCTATGATGTGCTGTAATGTACTGTTGGTTGTTTCATTGTTCATTTTTTCAAGATACTTTTATTGTTAATTGTGGGTTAGATATCATCTTCTTCTTGCTTAAAGCTGGATGGTGCGTCTTCTTTGTCCACGAGTACAGTTGTTATTAGCTTTGTTCCTAGCACTATTGCGATGTAGTGTCTTTTTAGGTTCTTGAAGTCCTGTAGACAGTTTATTATCGCTTTCCGGGCTGCTAACTTTATCTTTAATTCTTCTTCCTGTAGGTTGTATATTGTGTCTTTTTTTTTTTGGTTATAACTATATATCTGTTTTGAATATATTTATGCGTGAAGGCAGTATTGTTCCGAGTGTTATATGATAAGTTTCCTTATTACTGTATATAAACAGAATAGATTGATGTTGAATTTCACGAAAAGGTACCCGAGAGCTATCTACGCCACCTGTCCCAATTTTTGAATTTATAGACTAAAGAGAAGGCATCTAGTTAAGTACAGTCAACCGTAAACTCCCCAACTCGTAGACTACTGTCATTGAATAATGGGATTTTACTATCACTCGTATAATGCACCCAGACTGCTAAAGTGCGGAGCGCAAATAAAAAAAAAGGTTATGACACGCGAATCACAGAACCGCTAATCGACAGTTCGGCACGCTAACCACTGTGCCGTGTACTCATCACAAACAGAATACCGTAAATACAAGCTGCGAAGATACTGAGTATTTGTACTTACCATTTTAAAACTAATTTTGAGATATGCACTTGCAGTAGACGTGATGGAAATTTTGGTTTGAAGTTTCCTCAAATTTACTTGGAGTTAAATTTGAGGAACAACCGGGGATGCTCAGAAATCTTTTTCTCTTCATCCAGCTTCGTGGTTAGGGTATTGTTACTTGTTTGTTTGTTTTTTAATTATGCACAAAGCTACACAAGGGCTATCTGTGCTCTGCCCACCACGGGTATCGAAACCCGGTTTCTAGCGTTGTAAGTCCGCAGACATACCGCTGTGCCACTGGGGGGCCTGTTACTTGTTAGAGAAGGGAAGATGTGGAACATGAGTGTGTTTTACATGCTACACTTGAGGTGTTGATATGCATCGGAGAAGCCGCTCGAAGAAGAAAAAGGCAGGAAGAAGACGTGAGAAGCTTGAAGAAGACGAAGACGAAGAAAGCTGGAGGGAAGGAGTCGGAAGTTGAGTTTGGTTTAGTAGTTCTGATGCGTTGTTTTAGTTTGGGAGGTCTTGTGGTACTAATGTAGTCCGTTAAGTAACCAGTTCCAAACAACAACTTTCGTCTCTATTTACTTTCATTTGTTTGATAGTTCTATGTTTAATGCTAGAGGCACATTTTTATAATGAGATTTTACTTTAACTTTTACTTGATTTATTTCTTTAGATAAGTAAGCCCTTTTCAGGGGGCCGGGACAAAGTCCAAAGTTTTTGTGGCGGGGGGGGGGGAGATACGCACAGAGCTCAGAACTTACAAACTTTTGTATTAAAGGAAAAAGCTCACGACTTTAAAATCTTCGACGTTAATTCACTTGTAGCATTTATTGTATGCTGCATTATGATATTTACGTTAGCGGTGGGGGATTAGTTGAGTGTAATGTTACGCGTTTTTGCCAGCAGAGTTGAAGGTGGAATATATGTTGTGAATTATTCGTTTTATGTTTGTTTTACGATTCAATATGTTTGAAGAAATGAACAAGTATAAGAAGTTTGATAATAGAATAGCAATATCTAAAAGTAAACGTGAACTCATGAACTACACTATGATAACAAACATGGAATGAATGTTATTCAATAAGCATATGTTTAAATATTGTATTATAGGAAGCTGCTTTTTTAAAGTCAAGCTAATAAGTTAACCGAATAGCAGTTTCAACGCTCGTGAACACGCTACAACCTACGTGAGAAAGAGAATTACTGTGTGTTTGTTTGTTTTGAATTTCGCGCAAAGCTACACGAGATCTATCTGCGCTAGCCGTCCCTAATTTAGCAGAGAGAGAAGGCAGCTAGTCATCACCCCCCACCGCCATCTCTTGGGCTACTCTTTTACCAACGAATAGTGGGATTGACCCTCACATTATAACGCCTCCACGGCTGAAAGGGCGAACCCGCAACCCTCTGATTGCGAGTCTAGCGCTCTAACCACCTGGCCATGCCGGGCCGAGAATTACAGGAACTTCAGTATCATAGTGTCTTATGTTTCTCTGTATACCTAGCCATTGCTCTCCTCCATCCCTCTGTTATATATATTTTGATCTTAAGAAATCCCTCCAAAATTGAGATTGGACAGAATTTATGTTTTGTCAGTCATTATTTATGTTTAATGTCCTGTTTATTTTTTTTCAGTCATTATTTATGTTTAATGGCCTATTTATGATTTGTCAGTCATTATTTATGTTTAATGGCCTGTTTATGATATGTCAGTCATTATCTATATTTAATGGCCTGTATATGATTTGTCAGTCATTATATATGTTTAATGGCCTGTTTTCTCTTTCCGCAAAAAATAAAAAACATAAGTTTCCGTAAAAAGAAATGTTTGCTCCGAAGAATCGAGAAACTTTTGTGACACGTTGTTCTTGAAATCCTTTTTTTTAAACTGTAATGGACGAATCAATCCAGGTATAACCGTAAAAACGCTATCACAAATATACACAAGTGCACACTTTATAAGTTTATACATATACACATGCATGCGCCTATACGATTTCCAAGTGAGTTTTAACTGCATGGATAAGGCTTATTAGTATTTGGCGCTATCTGTATTTTAGAAAGAACACTAAGTAGACAATGACATTAAGATTTGTTTTAAAATGTTATGGATATCACCTCGTGTTTTATGTACTTGAACTACTTATCTTTATAGATGTATTTTAGCAGAGATATATTTTATGTAAACTGCGATAGAATATAATGTTAATTAGAAAGGAATATATGAAGTAACTATATGTAACGTTTTTCTGTAGCTGTGATAATTTGCTCTGGGGTCTTAATTAACTCAGTAAATATAGGGCTCAAGATTTTTACTTGGAAGAGAAGAAATTACGTTCTAAGACATTACCTATGATACATATATTTATACATATGCTCAATAGCAATCGTGTGGTTTAGGTTAAGTTTAGGGTAAAACAAGGAAATATCTTGTTAACAGCATGAACCTTTGTTGTTGTTTATTCTAATGAATATACATTATATACTGAGCTACAAAGATGGGTTTATTTGGAAAACCCTTTGTGGTTTCATATACTTTACAGGAATCTTCAGATGCGCTTCATGTTAAAGGACTTTGTTTATTAAAATTGCCCTTAACTTCTCTGGCTGTCCTGATGGTACTGTCATGAATTTCACACACTTGCACAGGAAGAATATCATAAACTAATTACTGCGCAATCATGAATTTCACATACTTACACAGGAAGGATATTGTAAATTACTCATTGCGCAGTAATCCAATAAACTATTTCTTTTGGTCTTAAGAAATTCCACAAAGTTGATGTTGGACAGAATCTGCTTGTTTGTCATTCATTGTTAATGTTTATATTTCATTGGTTTGTTTTTTCCCGTTGGCGCTAAAAATAAAAGTACGTTATAAGAGTGATGATCAAATCCAATTATTCAATTAGAGAAGCACAAGAGTGCACTCAGAGTCGGCTACCCAGATAGTATTTGTGTGGTTTTGCGCAAATATTCGAAACAAACTATATCAAATCTTGTTCTGTTACCTGGTTATTTATACAACTGGCAAAAATGTAATGTTAACCAGATCAGTGTTTTAGAGAAGTAAGAACAAATAAACAGAAAGCAAAAACTTTATACCATTTATCCTGGACTTTTAATGTATTACAAACAGTTCATTTCTTTTGCAAAAAAAAAGTGTCATTAATATTATGTTCAGGTTTCCAATGAATTCCTGTGGAGTTTTATACGACTCAAAGATAGTCGAGAAATATAATATGTATGATTCGCTTAGAAACTCTTGAAATGTTGAAAAATTCAATGGAACCATTTTTTGATATTTTCTCTGAATTCTGACTGTAAAGGTGTGAAAATGAAGAAAATGTACACAAAGCTACGGCTCGCTAAAAACAAATATATATTTGTAATTTCATAAAGCTAGAATGAAAATATATCAGTAAAAAAATACAATATTCAATAAATTCATTTAATACTTAGACTAAACTACAATATTTTGCATTAAAATCACTGTAAGCTCTAATTTTCATATTGCACCAAGGTAAAGTTTACTGAAACTATATACTTTTTTACTACTGTGTATACAAAATACGATTCCCTTTATGCATTTTTTGAATTTTGTTATGAAAGGTCTCCTAGTGGCTCATCGGTACGTGTGAGGGCTTATAATGTTAAAAATCAGATTTCGATACCTGCAGCGGACAGAGCACTGATAACTCCTTGTATAGTTTAAACTTCACAACGAAGAAATAAATATCCGTTATGAAGGACAGTGGAGCGTGGTGCCATCTGGCGACAACTTTCTAAGTTTTGTCATACGTAATAAATATAAAGTTTCAATATCTATCGATAGATGGGAGCATATTACAAACAAAAAACTGTAAGTTTCGAAACAAACTCTTTTAAAAATCTTCAGTCCTTTCAACATCCACTGAAGTTTTCAGCCATTTCGTTTTGAATTAACTAAGATGTCTTTTATTTATCCAAAAATCACAGCCTATAAATCAAATTAAAGAAATCGAGTTAAATGTAATTAAAATACAAAGATGGGGGACTGATTGTTTGTTTGCTTGTTTTTGAATTTCGCGCAAAGCTACACGAGGGCTATCTGCGCTAGCCGTC